>NC_081363.1:55877120-56177120 GCF_030684315.1 Stegostoma tigrinum
GGTGGTGTTGTCACGTGTTATGGCAGTGTCCATGTCAAAGATCCGACATGTCTTGCAGCAGTTGCCATGACAGGGTTGTATAGTGTTGTGGTTGATGAAGGCTGGGTAGTTTGCTGCAAACAGTGATCTGTTTAAGGTTTGGCAGTTGTTTGAAGGTGAGAAGTGAAGGCATGGGGAGGATCTTGACGAGGTACTCATTGTCATCGATAATGTGTTGAAGGCTGTGAAGAACATGGTGTAGTTCTGCGCTCCTGGGAAGTACTGGACGATGAAGGGCACCCTATCGGACATATCCTGTGTCTGTCTTTTGAGGAGGTCATTACGGTTTTTTGCTGTGGCACTTTGGAACTGGTAATTGATGAGTTGAGCATCATATTCTGTTCCTATGAGGGCCTTCAAGTGTCCATCTCATTCCTTCTCATCAGAACAGATTCTGTGTACGCGTAGGACTTGTCCATAGGGAATGGCTGATTTAATGTTTCGGGTGAAGCAAGAGAAGTGCAGCATCATAAGGTTATCTCTAGGCTTGCGGTAGAGTGATGTTTTGAGATGTCCATCCCTGATGGAGTAGGTGAGGAACAGCTTAATGATGTAGAATTCTGTTCTACTTTTGTTTAATATCAGAAAACAAAGGTAAAAAGAAAACTTGTAACCACAATACTAAAAATACTAACTTAAATACCCACAACATAAAAGTGGCAAATACAAACAATGGTCTGTTCAATAAGTAGCTCTTTCAGAGCTTTTTTAAATATCAAAAACAGAATTAATGTAGATTGAAAGAATGAAAGAAAGAATGAATTCTGGGTTTCACAGCCTGAAGATTAAAACAAAACTGCCTGGTACATATCTACAGAACGATGGATCCCTAAGATTCCATGTTATTTCACTGATCCGCATAATAAGCATGTTGCTTTTTCCAGAAGTAGTTATATATCTGCTAATAAAACATTTAATGTGTCTGAAGAATGTTAGTTCGTGAACTATTGCTCTTGGTTAGTAATTTTTAACATTTCACTGCCTGCTTTTCTCCACTTTTCCTTCAGCACAAAACAATTATTTATGATACAATTGTAAAATCTTTTGGAAAAACATGCTTACTGTTTTTCTTCCTTGGGGTATGTTAAAATTACTATGACGGAAAGCCTTAAAAATAGTACAAGAAGCTTAAGTATTTAAGTAGTATGGCAAAGCAAATTCTGCAATTTTCTTTGATAGAATAGCAAAATTATGTTTTCCCCACTGGCATAGAATTAAAGTCAATCAGACCAAGTAAAGAAGTTAGAAATAGATGAGATTAATATTCTAAATAAAAATGAGCAGAAGATAAAAGTTGAAACATAAAGGAAATGAGTATAACTCAGATAGTAAGAACTGCTGATGCTGGAGTCAGAAATAATAGCGTCGAGCTGGAGTAGAACAGCAGGTCAGGCAGCATCACAGGAGCAGGGTGATTTGGATTGGGACCCTTCTTCAGAAATGGGGAAGGGGGAAAGGAGCTCTGAAATAAAGAGAGAGAGGAGGGGTGGAGCTGGGGGAGGTAGGTAGGATAGTATTAGGTGAGCGCTAGTAGGCAGTGGAAGGGATTGGTCAGTGAGGTGGGAGGACCGGATAGGTGGAAGCGAAGATGGACAGGTTGTGTCAGGTCATGGTGGTGGGGATGAGAGGGAAGGTTGTTCATGGGATGAGGCTGAGGGTAGGGATATTTTGAAACTGGATGAGAGGGAAGGTTGTTCTTGGGATGAGGCTGGGGTTAGGGAGATTTTGAAACTGGTAAAGTCCACATTGAAACCGTTGGGTTGTAGGTTTCCAAGGAGGAAAATGAGGTGTTGCTCCTCCAGTTTCTGGGTGGCATCATCGTGATACTGGAGGAGGCCTAGGATAGATATGTCGCCCAGGGAGTGGGAGAGGGAGTTAAAATGGTTTGTGACTGGAAGTGTTGTTGTTTGTCACGAACAGAGCGCAGGTACTGTGCAAAGTGGTCTCCAAGCCTCTGCGCAAATAGGTATAAGCTGGAAAAAGTTTGGAATAAAATGAATGGACTTAGATAAAAGAATTCCAGGAAAAAAGAGTAATGTTAAATATGAACAAAAAAGAAAATGTACATGATTTACAGTGCTCATCTCAGGAAACTAACTGGGAGCAATCATGTCACAAGATGATATAAACTTGGCTATAAATTAAGCAGCAGCAGACACAATCTTTTATGCACTAAACTTGCCAAGACATGTTCTGCTCGTCCTTTTAAAATGTAAGTGAATTTTTTAAGGTCTCAATTACTGAAACAATAGTTCTGATGGTGAATTTACTTTTATAAGTGTTGCTTTGCATTCCTGCAGATGATGCTAAATAACTGTACACTCGCAAATGTTACATCCCTGTTCACAAAAATCTGTGAAGAAGAGCCTAGCAACTCCAGCCATTCGTTTAACTTTGGTAGTAGAGAAACCTGTAGAAGCAAAAGCCTGGAACAGAATTAATAGTTACATGAGCAAGTGCGGGTTCATTGAGGAAAGCCAGCACAGATTTTCTGACAGGAAATTGTATTTAATTAGCTTGTTGGAGTTTGTTTTTGAAGAGATATCAAAGCGGATGGTAGAGGCAATGCTGTTGATCTGCTGTTAGTGGACTTCCAAAAGGTACTTAATATATTCTGGATAACAGACATGGGAATAAAGTTTTAGGTCATGAATTTAAAAGAGACAGTAGCAACATGGATGAAGAATTGGCTGAGTGACGGGCAACAAATTAGTTAATAGACATTTTTGGAATTGGAGGAATGTTTGCCGTGGTGTTCCCCAGGGAATTAGTGTTGAGACATTTGGTTTCCCTGAGCTATATTAATGACCTAAACTGGGTAAAGATTGGATGTTTGCAGATAATACAATACTTGGAGGCATTGTGAATTGTGATGATATTAGTGGAGAACTTCAAAAGACATTGACAAGTTTGTGGAATGGGCTTATAAGTATCAAATGAAGTGAAATGTGAAGAATTGTGAGGTGATTCATTTTGCTAAGGGAGCTCTGAAAGACGGCATAAAATAAAAGGTACTACTCAAAAGAGGACATAACAGGATTTTCCACATCAAGCAGATGTTCACCTGCGTGTCTGCTAATGTGGTATACTGCATCCACTGTTCCCTGTCGTGGCCTTCTCTACATCGGGGAAACCAAGCGGAGGCTTGGGGACCGCTTTGCAGAACACCTACTCTTGGTTTGCAATAAACAACTGCACCTCCCAGTTGCGAACCATTTCAACTCCCCCACCTATTCCTCCGACAACATGTAAATCCTGGACCTCCTTCAGTGTTACAACGATGCCACCCAAAGGTTGCAGGAACAGCAACTCATATTCCACTTGGGAACCTTGCAGCTCAATGGTATCAATGTGGACTTCACAAGCTTCAAAATCCCCCCTCCCTCTACTGCATCCCAAAACCAGCCCAGCTCATTCCTGCCTCCCTAATCTGTCCTTCCTCTCACCTATCCCCTCCTCCCATCTCAAGCCCCACCCTCATCTCCTACCTACTAATATCATCCCACCCCCTTTACCTGTCCTTCCTCCCTGGACTGAACTATCTCCTACCTTACTCCCTACCTACACTCACCTTTACTGGCTCCATCGCCGCATCTTTGACCTGTCTGTCTCCTCTGCACCTATCTTCTCCTCTGTCCGTCTTCGATCCGCCTCCCCCTCTGTCCCTATTTATTTATTATCTTCCCATCCCCCTTTTCTGATGAAGAGTCTAGGCCTGAAACGTCATCCTTCTTGCTCCTCTAATGCTGCTTGGCCTACTGTGTTCATCCAGCTCTACGCCTTGATTTTCTAGCATCTGCAATTCCTACTATCTCTACTCAAAAGAGGATGCAGGAGCAGCAGGACGTGGGTCATTAAAGGTGGCAGAACGGTTTGACCGAGCAGTTAATAAATCCATTAATAAGTAATATTTCAGATGGTAAGTTGTTTTGAACACTTGGTACATAATCAATTTCTCCCATGCCATAATTTGTGTTAGGAAATTGAAGATGCATTTTTATATTGTACGTAAATTGGAATCCACAGATTTTCATAATATTATCCATTAAAAATATTTAATTAGTAATTTGACAATTGTTTTTATTACCTTTTTTGAAGGAACTGCAACATTTCCAAACCTTTGTGAAAAACCATCTGCCTTTTGATGTTGTAATTGATGGATTAAATGTTGCTAACATCGCACCCAAGGGTAATCAGTCCAGAATTGTAAGTATTGGAGCTGAAAAAAATTGTTTATGCTTTTACCTATTTGAAGAATTATCAATATCATGGAATTGTACAAAATACCAATCTACTGAAATGGAACAGTGGCAGGTATGGTATTGTTTTAGTTTTTACATGGCAAATATTCCAACACAAGAAAGTTACAATCTTTCAGAATTTTAAGGTGGTTCCATAAGATGTATAAATTTGTCAGCCATATTAAGATGTAATCCATTTTAATACCTGTTCTCTTTATTGCAAAATTGTACATTAGCTATAGAAAAAAGTAGTATATTGCCAATAGACGGGTAGGAAATCTAATTGTACAAAGGCCAGACTCAGAGAAACGTAGACTCAGGATAACTAAAGGTTTTATCAGTCTGTTACAACAGGTAGCATCTTAGGTCAGACAATTCATTTTAGGTGTGAGGCCTTGTCTATAATCTGTCTGTGTTTTAACTTGGACTCAGACTGGTTTTATTTGAAAGCAGGAAATCCCTGAGAAGCCACGCTGATAAAACCTTTAGTTATCTCGGGCAGTGACTTGTAAGAAATTTTGGGATTTACATTTTATTCAGTCGAAATCCGCATATCCTTTCTAACTGATTAAACATTTAACAGGGGGAGTCAGCATTGGCACCAGTTGTATGGTTCTTTTATCTTTTACTTATAAATTCTGTGTCTCGATACCTCCTCTCTGTACGCCTGAGAAAAGCTTTGAAAGCTAGTGTTTTCAAATAAACTTGTTGAACTATAACCTGGTGTCTTGTGATTTTTGACCTTGTCCAACCCAGTCCAACGTTGGCACCTCCACATCATTGTATGGCTAGGATCCTCATTTGTGGATTCAAGGTTATAGGTGTAGTTGTTAACTCTAGGAGACTTGAGTCAACTTTATTTTCTTGTTTTCTTTTTCTCGTAATGCTGGTTCTTACGTAGTCTGTTGCATCTACCTAAAATCTCTGCTGTTAAAATTTTGTTTGGCTGTCTTCTACTTGATCATTTATCAATCTTGTTAAATGTTCAATCAACCTATCAAAAAGAATTCTAATATCTGCCATATCAGCATAGTTCCCAAATATGTTGAGCAGGGTTTGTAGGACTGATTCCAATGCACCTTTGACTTTGATTGCTAAATTCTTTATCTGACATAGAATAGTTTCTATCATTTTGTTATCATTTATAGAATTGAATTTACAAAATAGTTCCATTCAGCAACTTATGAAATTCCATGTTAGTCATGAATGTGCATGAACTATAAATAGCTACAATCATATTGCATAAATTGGTTTGAGTATGATTAATTTCTCAATGAATAATTTAGTTTGGTAGCTTGTCTCAGGAGTTGTGCTAACGTCATCAAAATGCATTGCAAATACAATTGAATTTGTCTTCCTTTTCACAAACTTGAATGATGAGTCATTTTAAGTGTGTTTCCTTGGTAACAGTCCATTCATTTCATACACATAGTAAACAGATGTATAATAGACGTAAAGCATCAGGATGATTCACTGTTTTTTCAGTAATTAGGAATCGTGGTTTAGAAAAGCTTAGTGAGACTAGAATCTAAGAATGTAAGCACTTAATGCGTGCCTATATTCATCTGTGTGAATTAATGTTTGCATAAAGTTTAAAATAATATGTTGAAGCCAAGCATTATTGCACAATCCATTTGATATGGTGCTGCATTTTAACTAATTTTTGTGGAGTTTTTTTTTCAAAACTTTTATAATCTTTAATTATTATAATGCATTTGATATTTTCCCAGTCAGGTTTCTACACTGTCATAATACTGAAATTAACTTAATCAAAGGAATACACAGGTGATTCTCTGGCCACAAACAAGACTCCCAGATGTTCTCTCTCTCTCTTTCGGCTCTATCTCCACCTATCAATTACTCCATAACCCTCCCCCCAATCCTATCTTCTGGATTTAAAAAGAAATTCCTAGCTACCATTGGTTCTCAGCAAGAGTCACTGGACCCGAAACATTAACTCTGATTTCCCTCCACAGATTCTGCCAGATCTGCTGAACTTTTCCAGCAATTTCTGTTTTTGTTTCTCCAAGATAGTATGTTGCCTCCCCGGGGCTTGTGTGAAGGATCTCTTAGAGCAGCTACTGGATATTCTGAAGAATGGAAATTTAACATCCAATGGTTGTGCCACACAATCGTATAAAGAATATGGAATTGAAAAAAATGAATGAGATCCTGAAAGCAGAATATAGGATGTTAGGAAGTGAGTTGAAAAGTAGGATCTCAAAGGTAGTGATTTCAAGATTACCACTAATGCCATGTGCTAGTCAGAGTAGAAACAGCAAGATATATCAAATGAATAATTGGCTGAAGAGATGGTGCAAAGGGGAGTGTTTCAGATTCTTGTGTCATTGCGGCTTGTAGTGAGGGAAGTGGGATCAATACGAACTGAACACATCTAGGCAAGACCAGGACTGATATCCTATGGGGAATATTTTTGACAGTGGTTGAGGAGGCTTTGAAATAAATGGCAGGGGGTGGGAATCTATGGAAGGAGTCAGAGAAAGGGGGATCTAGGACAAAAACAAAAGGCAGAAAGCGGAATAAGGAAGGTGATAGGCAGATAAATTAAAGGCCAAGATCAAACAGGGACACAATGAAAAATAATGGGAATTGGACAATTGGCTCGAAAGACAAAACTTAAGGCTTTGTTCCTTAATATGTGGAGCATTCGAAATAAAGCAGATGAATTAATTGTGCAAATAAATTAGAACAGGTTGCACATTGTCAGGATTATGGAGACATAGCTGCAGGGTGACCAGGGAAGGGAACTGAATATCCGTCCAAAAGAAAAAGGCCACCATCTTTGCATTGCTATCTAAAAAGGAAATTAACACAGTAGTGAGGAAGGAGATTAGCTCTGATGATATGGAATCTATATGGGAATCAGCTGGCGCATGCTGCAGGTGTGACATTGATGTAGAGCCATGCTGTAAAGCCCCTTTATCTGATCACTGCTGACAAACTTGACAACCTGTCTGACTTTGTGACTGTGTTAAAGAGTCGAGGCAAGGCAGAAGTACAGTGAATCCGTAAATTGAGAATCACACGGCAACATACAACAAGGCAAGATGCTGTGAATATCCAAGTAGGCACAGTGTGTGGATGCTAAGAAAGCAAGCAAAGAACCCTCAGACTCATGGTGTTCTGACACAGTTGGGTGCCTGACGTAGATGGGTACCTGACCCTGAACACAAAGTAGCCTGGTAGCAAGATCAGGTGCCTGCACCCTCCAAGGTGAATCATTGAAGTGATTTGATTTAATTTGATTTTTTACTGTCATGTGTACTGAGGTACAGTGTAAAGTATTATCTTACATGCTACTCGGGGGGGCGGGGGGGGGGGGGGGGTTCACACAAATGTATCAGCATAACAGAACAGAGTGCAGGACACAATGTTATAGCTGCTGAGAAGTGGTGAACTGTTTTTCAAGTTAGTCAGAAATGTGCCATCATGACATAGGCAGGTTCATGTTTGTCCAATGGCAAGTTCAGTGGATGAAAATGTGCAGGCAGTCTCTGCCTGTGCACTCTAACTTGAGATGTTGGGAGCCGCAGGCCAAGATAAAGGTCTGCAGGGGCCAACGGTGAACTAGAGCCACTCTTGACTTTTGAGTCCGTTTCGAGCCATCAAGTTTATGCAGTGACAGTATAAGAAATTACATGTAAATGAGATGAGATTAAGTACTAATGAAATGTAAATACATGGAAATCAGCCTGTTGCCACTCAATCCTGAGATTCTCACTGTTGGAAACTTGTTCTTCCAGTTGTGCACCTTTCTCCCTTCTGACTGGTCATTGCCTGTGTTGTTTGGGGGCTGGAGAAAAGATTAACCCAAAATGTGGAGTCTTCCATATTTGAGACAAAAAAGGAACAACTTGACATGCTACCATCAACTCAGAAAATACACTGAATCTGAAAAACAAGCGTCTTGCTGAATGATATATACATGGTGAATAATGCAGTTGGAGAACTCAATCATCTATAACTGAAAATGATAGTACTTTTTTTTAACGAAAGGAGGGACATTTGGAGAAACCTAGTTGTAATGTACTAGTAGCCAAGTGACCTCTACTGCTGTATGTGCTTTTGTGCACAGTTTGTGAGAGCTTCACCTGAAAGAGGCTTCATCCCACTACAGCTTGTGTAAACCCAACCGTAGACGTGCTTGTCAGTATGTGGTGTGAATGACAAGTAAAGCCTATGCCAGGTGATAATGGGAACCGCAGATGCTAGAGAATCCAAGATAACAAAGTGTGGAGCTGGATGAACACAGCAGGCCAAACAGCATCTCAGGAGCACAAAAGCTGACATTTCGGGCCTAGACCCTTCATCAGAGATCAGGTGCTTGTTATCTCATGGAAAGGAAGTGAATGAGGAAAGGAAATCCCTCCTCCTTCAGAGACACTCAGTGGCTGATTTAGGAACCAAGCACAGGAACAGAGCAGCCTGAGAGAGCAACCTTCTTCCCCTCCTCCACCCAATCTTGCTGTTGACTTCTACACTACAAACCCCACCTATTCTACAGTGTTGCATAGAACACGAACATATTAAAATAAATTTGATGAGTTGATAGATAGGAAGGTGTAGAGCTGAATGAACACAGCAGGCGAAGCAGAGTCAGAGGAGCAGGAAGGCTGACGTTTCGGGCCTAGACCCTTCTTCAAAAAAGTTTTTTTCAAGCTCTACACCTTGTTATCTCAGATTCTCCAGCATCTGCAGCTCCTACTATCCTTGATGAGATGATACTTGACTTGCAAGGAAAGGCTGAGCTTGCTCTTATCAGAGTTTGCAGGAGTATGACCTTATTGAAGTGTATAGAATCCTGATGGCCTCGACAAGATGGATATTTGAAGGATGTTTCTCTTGAGGCACGATCTCAACTAAGTGGGGAAGAATTCTTTCTCCTTAGAGTCATTCTTCTGTGGAATTCTGTTTCCCAGAGTGACACGGAGGCTGGTCATTGAATGTATTCATGGCTGAGTTAGGTAGACGTTTGATCAATAAGGAGCTAAGGGATATATATAGATCTTGCCTTATAGGGATTATTTCAAAGTTTGAACATTATACTAAAACTTGGTGTCACTGTAAACTGTAAAGAGGAGAGTTGGTGGATTGGGTGGATAGGTGGCGGCTGATGTTCAATGTAGAAAAGTGGAAAGTGATACATTTTGGTAGGAACATCAGAAAACATAACATAAGGAGTACATTTGTAAAGTGGGGTTCAGGAGCAGAAGGAGTTTGTGTAGAATTGAAGGATGCAGGGCTGGTGGAGGGAACACTTAAGGTGATACTGATGCTTGGGGCAGCTGCTGCCAAGCTGCAGTGGGCAAAGACCACCATCTGAGGTCATCCTGCTGAAGTTAATCGGGGGTCCGTTCAGTTTATCAGACTGTGTTGGTGCCTCAAATGCATGTAAATATAGCCTTGTATGTGGAAGAGATGCCTTTGGTTTTTTAGGATAGAGCCAAATTCAAATGTTTGTTTGTTTACTCGATATGCTATCCATACAGAACCAAACTCTGTTTATGACAATGTATACATACAAAGATTTTTTAATGTATAAAGTTTCAAATATTAAAAAAATGCTGAATTTGTATAAGACACTTATTAGATCTCATCTGGCGTGTTGTGTGCAGTTCTGGGTGCTACACTGGGAAGGATGTGAATGCAAAGGAGAGAGTGCATAAGGAATTCTCAAAAATTGTCCTCAGTTGGAGAAATTCCAGTATTGAGATAGAATGGAGAGTTTGGGACTGCTCTCCTTGTGGAACAGTAAGTGGATACATGATAGAAGTTTTCAAAATTATGAGCTATTGTCTAGAAGATATAGAAACAAAGTATTTGCACTCATAAAGGACCAAGAACAAGAGCTCATAGGTAGATTAGGTCGGAGCATTTCAAGAAGGCATTGGATGACTATTTAAACAGAAAAAATGTACATGGGTGTGGGGAAAAGGCAGCAGAATGGCATTAAGCCATGATTCTCATTTGATGCGTTGGTGCAAACGTGATGGGCTGAATAGCCACCCCCTGTGCGGCAACATTTCTGGTTCACTAGTCATTCATAGCTGCATACGTCGCAGCCATACTTTTTCTAAATTTAATTGTTTTTAGCTGACGTTCTACTTAAATTTTATGACTTGAAAGGAATGCAACTGATTTACTTTGAATTATCTCGGTTGGAATTTGACATTAAATTGGAGTTTTAAGAGCAATATGGAAAAATCACTGAAAGTATAAGGCATTGAAACATCTTCCCCTTTTATGCTTCTATTTTAGTCTTTCCATAACAAATTGGTATCCAATTTAAATTAGTAGTCTCTTTTTTTGTTTTTGAAAACTTCTTGTTTGTAAGAACAGCATAGTCTTAAAGTAAAATGAGTTACATTGCTGTTACACTTTTGTTTCACATACATTCTATTAAAACTAAACCCTTTCCAACGAAGGAAATGATTGTAGAGACAAATTTGGATGACAGGAAGGGGGGGTGCGGTAGAGGGTAGTAAAACAAGCATTACCACGTGGCTCCTCCCAAACTGTACAACTCAAGAACCACATTGTGTGTTACTGACAAATAATTTATAAGACTACATTTGCAGACATGCAATGGTGGTTTTCCAGCTTTTCCATATATTGATATGTAATGTTGAACATTGCCAGGCAGTCTCGGCAAATCTTTTCTGAAAGCCAATGGTAGCTAAACAGAGTCTGTACTGCAGAAGATATTTAGTCATATGAACATAGAAACATAAAAGATAGTAGCAGGAGTAGACAATTCGACACCTCAATATGATCATGGCTGATTACCAAGTTCAATATCCTAATTCTGCCACAGCTTCCCACACACACACCCCCCCGCCCCAGTACGTCCCTTGATCCCTTTAACCACTAGAGTTACATCTACTTGCTACTTGAAAACACATTTTAGCCTCAGTTACTTTCTGTGGTAGTGAATGCCACATGCTCTCTATTCTGTGGCTGAAGAAATTTCTCCTCCTCTCAGATCTAAAAGGTATATCTTTTAAGCCATGATCCCTGGTTCTGGATTTTCCCAATATAGGGAACATCCTTCCTGTGTCTAACCTGTCTAGTCTTGTTGGAACTTTATAGCTTTCTGAGATCATCCCGTCATTCTTCTGAGGCCCAGTGAATATAATCTTAACCGTCTCAGTCTCTCCTATGTCAGTCTTGTCATCCCAGGAATCAATTAGTAAACCTTTGCTGTGCTCTCTCTGTAGCAGGAATGTCCTACCTCAGATAAGGAAATCAAAACTGCCATGGTATTCTAGATGTGCCCTCCACTATGTGTGTATAATTGCAGCAAGACATCTCTGCTCCTGTACTTGGATCCTCTTGCTATAAA
Source organism: Stegostoma tigrinum (assembly GCF_030684315.1). Lineage (NCBI taxonomy): Eukaryota > Metazoa > Chordata > Chondrichthyes > Orectolobiformes > Stegostomatidae > Stegostoma > Stegostoma tigrinum. The sequence continues at coordinate 55,888,764 of NC_081363.1, forward strand.
GGTTGACAGACGGTTTGCTTTGTTTACTGTCAGCTGCACCTGCCCACTTACTTTCAGCAGCCGATGTATGAGGATACCCAAGTCTCTTTGAAACTTTCCCTCTCTCAATTTACAGGTATTCAAATTATAATCTACCATCTTTTTTTGCTACCAAAGTGGATAACCTCACATTTATCCACATTGTACTGCATCTGCCATGCATTTACCCACTCACTAAAGCCATGGAAATTACATACAAATAAGTTGCAAATATGGAAATCTGATATTAGAGCCCCTAGGATTGAGAGATTATAGTTTGAAAACTTTTATTATGAAGGATTTGGTCTTTAAACAAGTATAGTGACATGTAAGTAGGAACATTTTCTCCTAATCTGTGGTCCTTCATTAAGGAAATATTGGCACTTTTCTTCAAATTATGCAGGCAAATTATCAGTCAACTACGAAGTGAGTCACTTTGAATCTTTATATGTCCAAGCCAAGTGTTTTTCCCCCCACCCCCACAGCTATCTCTGCACAATAAATAAGCAAAGTAAAATTATTTCCAACCTTTTGCTTTGTTATATATATGTATCTTCTCTCTATTTTATTTCTTACATCTAATTTCCACTTGTTATAGGTATGATGGTCTGAGGCTGCTGACAAAAAATGTTTGGACATTTAGGGTGTTTAACAAGAAAGGTTACCAGAAACTTCTGAGATTAGGACAAAAGGGGACAGTTTGAGTAGAGATGTGGAAGCAAACATAGAAACCATACCAAGAGTGTTATGTCATTCTTAAAGCACAAGATGGCAGAATTGTCCAATACCTTTGTGTGTGTTGCCACATGGCTTTGTTTCTACAATCCCTCTTAAGAAAGCGATCTCTGGGATCTTTTCTGTTTGCTCTGGAATGACTGATTTCACATGATCACTGACCTAAAAGGTGCTTGGTTTGGAAGATTCATTTGAAATAAAATGAAATGAATGCGTGAATCCTCTGTTAAAGTGAATTTTGAATGCACTGTACAGCGGTGGAACAAAATGTTCAATATCTTCTATTTATCATTTCCCATGAAAAATATTTCATGCGATTGATTTTTTTTTAATGTACTGACTTACAATGAATCAGATATGAAGAGTAAGAAAAAGTCAAAACCTGTGAATTTCAAAGTGGGTTTGTGTGGCAAAGGGTGAAAAGCATTGGGCGAAAGAAGAAACCCTCATTCCCTCTGCTTAGTTAATATTTTGTGACATTGCGTCATGTGTGTCAGTCTAAGAGGAGGTTCTCCTCTATCTGACTTTAGCACCAAAACCCCAGGACCATTCTTGTTCAGGAATCTACAAAATTATTTAAATGCTTCTCCTGCTATTGCAGCACGTTGTAAGTTTGTGAGAATGGTGGAGGAGAAATTACCATATATTGAAACAAGCTCGGTTGTGCAGTGATTCATTTTCAGAAGGCTGTGTTGAGTTCCTGAATGTAGAGTGAATCATATTTTAAATTTTCTTAGTTGTATTCAAATTCAAAAGATAAATACCCAGTTCTGACAAGGGGTAAGCCATTTCTGAGAGTAGTTCAAAATTACCAGCATTTACATAGAACATAGAACATAGAACATAGAACAGTACAGCACAGAACAGGCCCTTCAGCCCACAATGTTGTGCCGACCATTGATCCTCAGGGATGCACCCTCAAATTTCTGTGACCATATGCATGTCCAGCAGTCTCTTAAATGACCCCAATGACCTTGCTTCCACAACTGCTGCTGGCAACGCATTCCATGCTCTCACAACTCTCTGCGTAAAGAACCTGCCTCTGACATCCCCTCTATACTTTCCACCAACCAGCTTAAAACTATGACCCCTCGTGCTAGCCATTTCTGCCCTGGGAAATAGTTTCTGGCTATCGACTCTATCTATGCCTCTCATTATCTTGTATACCTCAATTAGGTCCCCTCTCCTCCTCCTTTTCTCCAATGAAAAGAGACCGAGCTCAGTCAACCTCTCTTCATAAGATAAGCCCTCCAGTCCAGGCAGCATCCTGGTAAACCTCCTCTGAACCCTCTCCAAAGCATCCACATCTTTCCTATAATAGGGCGCCCAGAACTGGACGCAGTATTCCAAGTGCGGTCTAACCAAAGTTTTATAGAGCTGCAACAAGATCTCACGACTCTTAAACTCAATCCCCCTGTTAATGAAAGCCAAAACACCATATGCTTTCTTAACAACCCTGTCCACTTGGGTGGCCATTTTAAGGGATCTATGTATCCGCACACCAAGATCCCTCTGTTCCTCCACGCTGCCAAGAATCCTATCCTTAATCCTGTACTCAGCTTTCAAATTCGACCTTCCAAAATGCATCACCTCGCATTTATCCAGGTTGAACTCCATCTGCCACCTCTCAGCCCATCTCTGCATCCTGTCAATGTCCCGCTGCAGCCTACAACAGCCCTCTACACTGTCAACGACACCTCCGACCTTTGTGTCGTCTGCAAACTTGCTGACCCATCCTTCAATTCCCTCGTCCAAGTCATTAATAAAAATTACAAACAGTAGAGGCCCAAGGACAGAGCCCTGTGGAACCCCACTCACCACTGACTTCCAGGCAGAATATTTTCCTTCTACTACCACTCGCTGTCTTCTGTTGGCCAGCCAATTCTGTATCCAAGCAGCTAAGTTCCCCTGTATCCCATTCCTCCTGACCTTCTGAATGAGCCTTCCATGGGGAACCTTATCAAATGCCTTACTGAAGTCCATATACACCACATCCACAGCTTGACCCTCATCAACCTTACTAGTCACATCCTCAAAAAACTCGATAAGGTTTGTAAGGCATGACCTACCCCTCACAAAGCCGTGTTGACTGTATTTGATCAAGCCATGCTCTTCCAGATGGTCATAAATCTTATCCCTCAGAATCCTTTCTAACACCTTGCAGACGACAGACGTGAGACTTACCGGTCTATAATTGCCGGGGATTTCCCTATTTCCTTTCTTGAAGAGAGGAATTACATTTGCCTCTCTCCAGTCCTCAGGTACGACTCCAGTGGAGAGCGAGGATGCAAAGATCTTCGCAAGTGGCGAAGCAATTGCATTTCTCGCTTCCCAAAGCAGCCGAGGACAAATCTGATCCGGGCCTGGCGACTTGTCAATCTTAATGTTTGACAAAATTTTCAGTACATCAGCTTCCTCTATCTCTATCCATTCCAGCATGCACACCTGCTCTTCAAAGGTTTCATTCACTACACAGGTCGTTTCTTTCGTAAAGACAGAAGCAAAAAACTCATTTAGGGCTTCCCCTACCTCCTCAGGCTCCACACACAAGTTCCCTATGCTATCCCTGATCGGCCCTACTCTTTCTTTGACCATTCTCTTATTCCTCACATAAGTGTAAAATGCCTTTGTGTTTTCCCGGATTCCTTCTGCCAAGCCTTTCTCGTGCCCCCTCCTGGCTCTCCTCAGACCATTTTTGAGCTCCTTCCTTGCCTGCATGTAATCCTCTCTAGCTGAACTTGACCCTAGCTTCCTCCACCTTATGTAAGCTACCTTCTTCCTTTTCACTAGAAGCTCCACCGCTCTCGTCATCCAAGGTTCCTTTATCTTACCCCGTCTTGCCTGTCTCAGAGGGACATATTTACTCATCACTCCCAACAACTGTTCCTTAAACCATCTCCATTTAGGTTGTAAAATTTGAAAACCAAAAAAAATGATAGGATGCTTTCTTAATTAGTAAGGTAAAATGTACAGTGAGTAAAAGTTAAGTTGTATAGCAAGCAGTTTCATCTTCCATTGTAAAGGAATTTACAGGCCTCTCTAATTTCTTGAAACTGTGCTATGTTTTTGAATACTTTACATCTACAAATCATAGAACAATTTGAATCATTTCATATGTAGAAAAAAAACTAGGGTATTTCTAATGAGTACTTTAGTTTGTTGTCAAAAGAATTATAGTGCAAGTTTATGGAGTAGATTTGTGCAAATTTGGTGCATCTTAACGATATGGTATTGTAATGCCACATAAGTGACTAGGGTGCAACGCTCACACTATAAATTTTGATAACAAAGTGTTGGGCTGGATGAACACAACAGGCCAAGCAGCATCTTAGGAGCACAAAAGCTGCTATTTCGGGCCTAGACCCTTCATCAGAAAAGGGGGCTGGGGAGAGGATTCTGAAATAAATAGGGAGAGAGGGGGAGGCGGACTGAAGATGGATAGAGGAGAAAATAGGTGGAGAGGAGAGTATGGGTGGGAGGTAGGGAGGGGATAGGTCAGTCCGGGGAGGACGGACAAGTCAAGGAGGCGGGATGAGGTTATTAGGTAGGAAATGGAGGTGCAGCTTGAGGTGGGAGGAGGGGATAGGTGGGTGGAAGAACAGGTTAGGCAGGCGGAGACGAGCTGGGCTGGTTTTGGGAGGCAGTGGGGGGAAGGGAGATTTTGAGGCTCGTGAAATCCGCACCTACTTTCGCACTTACACTGGCCCTAAACCCCACCTCTTCCTCCATTACATTGATGACTGTATGATGCCGCCTCACAGTCCCAAGAGGAGCTTGAACAGTTCATCCATTTCACCAACACCTTCCACCCCAACCTTACGTCCACCTGAACCATCTCCAACACATCCCTCACCTTCATGGACCTTTCTGTCTTCATCTCAGGCAACCACCGACAAACCGATGTCCATTTCAAGCCCACCGACTCCCACAGCTACCTGGAATATATCTCCTCCCACCCATCTTCCTGCAAAAGTTCCATCCCCTATTCCCAATTCCTTCGCCTCCGCCGCATCTGCTCCCAGGATGAGGCATTCCACTCCCGCACATCCCAGATGTCTTCGTTCTTCAAGGACCGCTACACACCCCCCCCCCCCCCCACAGTGATCAAGAACGCCCTCAACCGTGTCTCCCGCATCTCCTGCACCTCATCCCTCACACCCCACCCCTGCAGTAAGTGTCAAAATAGAACACCCCTAGTCCTCACACACCACCCCACCAACCTCCGGATACAGCGCATCATCCTCTGACACTTCCGCCATCTACAATCCGACCCCACCACCAAAGGCATTTTCCATCCCCGCCCTTGTCTGCCTTCTGGAGAGACCACTCTCTCCGCGACTCCCTTGTCTGCTCCACACTCCCCTCCAAACCCGCCACACCCAGCACTTTCCCCTGCAACCGCAGGAAGTGCTACACCTGCCCCCACACCACCTCCTTCACCCCCATCCCAGGCCCCAAGATGACTTTCCACATCAAGCAGATGTTCACCTGCACATCCGCCAATGTGGTATACTGCATCCATTGTACCCAGTGTGGCTTTTTCTACATTGGGGAAACCAAGTGGAGGCTTGGGGACCGCTTTGCAGAACACCTACACTCGGTTTGCAGTAAACAACAAGTCGCGAACCACTTCAACTTCCCCTCCCATTCCTTAGACGACATGTCTATCCTGGGCCTCCTGCAGTGCCATAATGATGCCACCTGTAGGTTGCAGGAACAGCAACTCATATTCCACTTGGGAACCCTGCAGCCCAACGGTATCAATGTGGATTTCACCAGCTTCAAAATCTCCCCTCCCCCCACTGCCTCCCAAAACCGGCCCAGCTCGTCTCCGCCTGCCTAACCTGTTCTTCCTCTCACCTATCCCCTCCTCCCACCTCAAGCCACACCTCCATTTCCTACCTACTAACCTCATCCCGCCTCCTTGACCTGCCCGTCCTCTCCGGACTGACCTATCCCCTCCCTACCTCCCCACCAATACTTACCTCTCCACCTATCTTCTCCTCTATCCATCTTCAGTCTGCCTCCCCCTCTCTCCCTATTTATTTCAGAATCCTCTCCCCAGCCCCCTTTTCTGATGAAGGGTCTAGGCCTGAAATGTCACCTTTTGTGCCCCTAAGATGCTGATTGGCCTGCTGCGTTCATCCAGCCCCACACTTTGTTATCTTGGATTCTCCAGCATCTGCAGCTTCCATTATCTCTGACTATAAATTTTGAGTTCGGTTTCACTAGAGGTAATTGCACAGTTTCAAATGGGTGTTTATTTTTCATATGGTCTCCGTGTAGGTACAGAGCATCTGCACACGGATCTTCCAAATCAACATTTCTTTTACTTGGAACTTATTTGCAACTTTTGAATTTTTTTAAACTCGTTTTTGTGCTGTGCACATCTCTGAAGCAAAGATCTTTCCTGCCTGCAGCAGCTTTTTGCCACGTGGTACAGCAATTACGTAATTGAATAATACAACCAAACGCTTCCTAAAGCTACCAATTTTCCTTAATGAAATTGTGCTGATTGAAAATAAATGAATTTGTAGATTACATTAAAATTGCTGTTTGGAAATCTTTGGGATTACTTCCTTTGACTTTCACCAAACGTTCTTGATACATCAGTAGTTTTCTTTTGAAAATAGAAAGTATTTTGTGTTGGTGAACATTATCGGAATCAAATTTGTGGATTTAAAGCCCATTTGACGTAATTTGGGTTGAAATGTGAAAACAGTTCTGATAGAGTGGAATGCTTTGTACGAGATATTGAAATACCTATTTTACAGATTCAGGTCAATATTAAAGATCCCATGACATCTTTTTAAAAGAAGGAATGAATTTCCCAAGCATTCTAGCCACCTGTCTTTTCTCAAATGGCACCAAACCAGCCAGATGAATTACCCATTCTTGAAATTTTTAGGGGGAGAAATTATTTTGCAAATTTTTGTCAGTTTCCCCAGGAGCTGGCCTACTGTGGGTTACTTCCAGCACAGGTCACAAGGCCTTCCTCATTGGTAATGTTTGAAGAATCACATGTGGGTTTTGCTGGTAAATATGCAGTGTAACACTGACAAATTTTCCCCTGTAAGATATTATGTGCAGAATGGCTATCAAGTCTATGTAGATAACAATAACTACAGTAGTTTTAACTGGAAAAATATACAACGTGCTACAAAACCAATCAAAATGAAATGGATTCTAACAAAATGAAGTAAATATTAATTGAGGTGACCGAAAGTTTGTTTGAGAAAGTTCATTTCACAAAAGGCTTTAAAGGGGAAATGGAAGTATAAGACAAGAAAGATTGAACAATAACTCCAGACTGTGGACTTAGGCATCACCAGTGTTGGGATAAAAATGGGATGTGGTGAAACAGTCTGTAAAACAATTTTACCAGAACTTTGAATACAGCTGAAGATGGAAAGACTGACAAAATGGCCTGAAGGTTGACAAAGCCAGTGTACCTAATGTCTTCCTGCTGCAATTCCATTTAGCCAGCTGTAGGAAAGCTGACAATAGCTAACTGCTCAGAAGCCAAATGAGCCACTTTGGACCATTAGGACCTATTATTTACTTCGCTGGCAGTTTTCCCATGTTGGAGGAGCCTACTGTCACTACCAGGTTAAAGACTAGAGGTCTCTCTACAGGCTCTTAGGGATAGGCCTCCAATGCAGGCCTCTCTAGGCACATTGAGATGCCACCTCAGTCTTCTTTCACCCCAAGCTATGGCTGCTGTCTGTAAGCCCTCAATCTCCATTCCACCCCTGTGCACGCCTTTTAGTGGGGCTTGCTCATGTAACCTTTCCTAGAACACTGCATCATGATCCTACAATTGCAGCCTCAGCAATGGCACTATTGAGCTTCTCATTCTCTAATTGCACTGGCACCTCTTTGGGCTGGTGACTTATAAAACAGTCAACAACAAAAATGTTGCCATGGGTCCCACAGCTGACAAAAGTGGAGAGGAAGGGAGGGTGCAGTATCTCTGAAACGTTTTGAAACTATAAATCCTGCAAATGTTTCCGTGACCTTTCTGCATACCATCATTCAGGACCCCCAGTCGTGGCTGAAAGTAGCAAATATTGTCAATACAATCCTCTCCATAGAAGGCTTACACACGTAGAGGGCAGTTGAAATCAAATCATACCCCATTTCTAACATTAGCTGCTGTATTCAGAAATTTTTAAAAGTCTCAAGTCTTTTGTGGATGGTTGAGTGAGTGGGTCGTCAGATGGTTGGGTGGTTGGTTCAGGTCAGTTGGGCAGGGATGGCAGTTGTCTTTTGGGGTGTTGTTTAGGTCAATTAGGGATATACTTGTGTGGGTTTGGAGAAGGTAATCAGGTAGGTAATAGGTCAGGTGAGGACAGCAGTCAAGACAGTTCAGTGGTAATGGGAACTGCAGATGCTGGAGAATTCCAAGATAATAAAATGTGAGGCTGGATGAACACAGCAGGCCAAGCAGCATCTCAGGAGCACAAAATTGGTCCAGGCCCGAAACGTCAGCTTTTGTGCTCCTGAGATGCTGCTTGGCCTGCTGTGTTCATCCAGCCTCACATTTTATTATCTAAGACAGGTCAGTAGAATAGGTATAGACAGTGAGGGTGTGGTCAGATAGTGTAATTTTGGTAGGGAGGGAGGATAGTTGGATTAGTTGAGGAATTTTGGTTTGGTGGGTTAATTTGATGGAGGTGGTAATGAATGAGGGGTGTGATTTCTTTGGCACCCTTTTAGCTTGAGTCTAGCAGATCTGAAAATGACTCAATTATCCTGAATAAAAACCAAAAGAACTGTGGATGCTGTAAATCGAACAAAAACAAAGTTGCTGGAAAAGCTCAGCAGTCTGGCAGCATCTGTGAAGAAAATATCAGAGTTAACATTTTGGGTCTGACGATCATTTATCCTGAGTTTGTTTCCTGCTCATGAACTCATCCGCTTTCCTTGCAAATATTATTACCCAAACCCTGAATCTTTGCAGCATTGAATATTTTTTTCCTTCAATTGGATATCATCTTAATTTCTGTAGACAGTCATTTCTAGCTCATTCCTCATAGCCTTTACTCGTCTGTTCCATTCTCCCTTTCTAAACATAATAAAAAAAAGGTTAGTTTAATAAAGAATGACAAAAGAGATTAATGTTTGGGACTGTGGCAGGGAAAAATCTGTTGGAGGTTGGTCTAGGTGGGAAGGAGGAATTTAATGAAACCATGACAAATTCCAGCGATTTTCTTTATAAAATGTGTCTTCAGACATGTTAGATCTTCAATAAGCGGTTAGTTACATGCAGGTTTTATAATATTTCAGTGCAGTTAGAACTACCTATCTCAAGCTTTACACTTGAAATCCTGTAGATAAATAACAGTAATATCAATGGCTAATCAGTGAATGCATGGTGTACAAATAATTCAAGTCACATTTCTGAAACACGAGAATAGCCGATTATGTATAAATATTATGTGAGTTGCTTTTCATTTAATAATGAATATTAGGTATCTCAGTAGATAAGAGTTTTAGTATTGTTCAGCTGTTTCACAATAATAAATGATTAATATACTCAGTGTGACTGCTGTTCAAGCTGGAAGAGTGGTGATGGTGAGCTGCCTTCTTGAACCACTCCAGTCCTCAATTGTTGAAATCCCCACAATTCTACTCAAAAGCAAGTTTCAGAACATTGACCAACAACAGTATAGAAATGGTGACCTAGTTTCAAGACAGAATGGTGTGTCGTTTTAGAAGGCAACTTGCAGGAGATAATCTTCCCATACATCTGCTGGCCTTGTCCTTCCAGTTGTTGGAGGTTGCAGGTTTGGAAAGTGCTGCTGAAATGATGAGTTACTGCAGTGCGTACATGGTTATTCCAATAATACTAAAGTAAGGACTATCAATTTTCAACTTCTATTATCTGAATTTCATAACCAAGACCTTTAATGGATTAAAAAAAGTACTGACTTATAATGTGCACAGTGGTCACAAGATGAGGTTGAGCCAAGCTCCTGAAACAAATGTGAGATGAATAAGGACAGTCCGAGCTAAAATTAACATCTTATTTCTAATCAACCTGTTCAGAGATGTTATTGCACACCTCTGTAACAGGTTATCAAAAGGCACTGAAACTCAGTCAGATATGAAGAAATCTTTGTCTCCTGTTTTTGATTTACATCTTTCTGAAATTTTCTTATCTTGGGATGAAAGTGTTCCACAGGTTACCCAGTTTATAAAAAAAAAGTGCGCATGTGAATTGTGTTTCAGGAAATTAAGATTTAGGCAGGAGAGAATTAGAAGATGGACTGGTAACATCAAGGACTGAAAAACTCCTTCAGTCCATGTTTCCTCCTCAACATTTTGAAAGACAGCACCAGTAATAGAACAAATGGGAGAAGCATTCCTTTCACTGTGAACTCAGGAATTCTACAGGTTTTGATACTGTTGAGGATTCAAGGTAACCACGAAATAGCTGTGGATTCCAATTCAATTATAACAACTCAATGATTGTGAAAACTTTTTAAACTACTTTTTTTTAATCTTCCTTTTAAACTAGACACTCTCACCTTTTTAAACGTCATATCTGTCTGTGTGTTTAATGTCAGTTTCTTTTCATTTACAACTACAAGCTTGTAAATGCCTCCTTCGTTTTGATCTGGTGAACTGTATTTTAATTGAAGTGTGATAGCTCCATACAAAATGAATTATAAGTAATCCTCGCGACTAACCTTGGGGTTTAAATAGAAAGGAGCCAGTTTACCCCGCCTCATCTGGTCATCATATGGTACACATTGCTCTTAGTATCTGTCAGTTCCAACAGGAATTAATGTTTAAGATGGTTGATGAGATGCTATTGAAGTGGGCTGCCTTATCCTGGGTGGTGTCAGGTTTCTCGACTGCAGTTGGTATTGCAATCTTCCACGCATAGGGAAATGGTTAGATTCTCCCATGTTGTAGATAGTTATTACTTGCAATTCTACAGCACAAATGATACCTATCACTTATTAATCCAAGCCTGATTGTTGTCGCAGCCTTGCTACTTACGAACACAGACTTATTCAGTATCTGAAAAGTTGTGAAAGGTGCTGAATATTGTACATTTGTCAGCGAACATCCCTTCTTCTCACCTTCTCTTGGAGGATAGGTCACAGATGAAACAGCCAAAGATCATTGGTTCGAGGACATTGTCCAGAGGAGCCACTATAGTAACGTCCTGGGATTGGGATGATTGACCTCCAACAAACACAACAGTCTTCTTTTGTGTGACGGATGATTCCATCAGTGAAGAGTTTTCCCCAATTACAGGTCACTTCAAGTTTTCTAGGGCACATTGATGCCACACTCTGTCAGATGCTTGCACATACCAAGGGCAGTCACTCAAAGCATTTCTGGAGTTCAGCTGTGTTACCATGTTTGGACCAAGGCTGTAATGGAGGAACAAATGAGTGGTGCTAACTGAATATATACTAAGCGTCAGTGAACTTATTGCTGAGCAAGTGCTGCTCGATTGCACTGTTAATGACCCCTTCCATCAATTTGTTATGATCGAGTGGCACAGTGGGTCAGCAGTTAGCACTGCTGCCTCACAGCATCAGGGATCCAGGTTCACTTCCAGCCTGAGGCAACTGCCTGTGTGGAGTTTACACGCTCCCCCTGTGTCGGCATATGTTTCCTTTGGATGCTCCGGTTTCCTCCCCCACAGTCCAAAGATGTGCAGGTTAGGTGGATTGGCCATGCTAAATTTCCAATAGTGTTCAGGTATGACTAACTTAGGTGGATTAGCCATGTGAAATGTAGGGTTGTAGGGTAGGGGGATGGGTCTGGGTGGGATATTCTTCGGTGAGTCAGTGTTGACTTGTTGAGTCAAATGGCCTGTTTCCACTCTGTAGGGATTCTGTGATTCTATGAGAATAGACTACCAAGCAATAAATTGCCAGGTTGGAGTTGTTCTGCTTTCTCTGGACGGGACATACTTGGGTAATTTTCCATATTGCTTGGGTAGATGTAAATTTTTATAACAGTACTGGAACAGTTTAGTTACGAGCATAGGTAGTTCTTGAGCACAAGTGTACAGTTCTACCAGATATTATCATGGCCTATAGCATTGCATAATCCAATTCCTTCAGCCATTTCTTCATACTACATGGATTAAATCAAATTGGCTGAAGACTGGCAACTGGGGACATCAGGAAGAGGCTGAGATGTATCATCCACATAGCACGTCTGGGTGAAAATGGATGCAGATGTGTAAGCCTGGTCTTTTGGCACTTAGATGCTAGGCTCTCCCATTGCTGAGGATGCAGACAGCAGTGAAACCCCCTCCTTTTAGTTGTTTCGTTGTTGAGCACCATTCATAACTGAATGCGCCAGGAGTGTAGAGCTTAGATCTGATGCATTGGTTGTGTATCACTTGCCTGTTTCTATCATATACTGCTTCCACTGTTTGGCCTGCAAATAATCCAGTGTTCCAATAATGAAACATCCAAAGATAAATGTTGTAGTTTCATCAGATTGACACTTTCTGAAGAAGGGTCCCGACCAGAACGTCAACTTTCCTGCTCCTCTGATGCAGCCTGGCCTGCGCTGCTCCTCCAGCTCCACACTGTGTTATCTCTGACTCCAGCATCGGCAGTTCTTACTATGTCTTATTTTTAATTATGCCTCCTAGCACACCTTCCTGCAATCTTCTTTGAGCCAGGTTAATCCCCAACTTGATGATAGACTGGAAATTATGCTGGACAATGTTGTTCTAGATTGTGATTGAACACAGTTCTACTGTTGTTCATCCATAAAAACTCATAGATACCTAGTTTTGAGTTGTTAGATCTGTGCAACATAATGGATGGTGTCCTAATTAAGGACAGGACTTCATCTCTACAGGGACTGTGTGATCTCCCATAAATGTATGAGCACTACCACTACTGTCACAGATAGATCCATCTGTGATGACCCAATTGTTTAGACTAAGTCCAAGTAGGTTTTTATCCACTTGTTGGTTCCTCACCATCTGCCACAAACCCCTTCTAGCAGCTTTGTTCTTTAGGACTGGATCAATAGTGGTGTTATGGACATTGAAATCCCCAACCCAAAGTACTCTGTGCTCTTCCCACAATCCGGGCTTCTTCAAATTGGTGCTTAACATGGAAAGGGCTGATTCTTCAGCCGAGGAGTGTTTTGAGTGAGGTTTTAAAATGTCATATTGACCTCCATGTTAACGCTATTTCTCTTTCCACAGATACTGCCAGGCCTTATGAGTTTCTCCAGCACTTTGAACTCTTTTTTTATTTTCTGTGTTCAGCTTATTTGATGTAAATGTTGATAGTAACATGAAGTCAATTCAGCAATCAATGTTTATGACCAGATTTACAATTCTTTCTCAAAGCAGAAATGTTTTTTCAATTATTTCATGCGACTTGAGAATCTCTGGCTAAGCTAATTTTTAAGCTCATCCCTCATTACCTTTGAGAAGATTCTAGTAAACTGGTGCCTTGAGCTGCAACAATCCATGTACATTGGTACACGCCACAGTGCTGTTTGAAAGGGCATTTGAGGAGTTTGGTTAAGTGACAATGAAGGATGTATTTCCAAATCAGAATGATGTGATTAGCTTGGAGGGAAGTATGCAAATGGTGGTGTCCTTTTAGGTATTAGAGATTGCAGGCTTGGACTTCAGTATTGAAGGGAATGATTTATTGCAGGGTACCTTGTAGATGGTATGAACTGCTGCCGCTGTTCATTTATGATGAAAAGAGTGTCTGTAGAGGTGTTGATCAAGCTGGTTACTTAGTTCTGGATGGTGTCAAGATTCTTTGGTATTGTTGAATTGGTACACGAAGTGAAGGGAATGCCATCAGGCTCCTGATTGGTAGCTCATAGTGTATTAACAGGCTTTGGAGGCCAGAAGGTAGACTTCTACAGCCTATTCAACCTGTCTTCATAGCTAAAATCCCCCATACCAAGTAATGTCCTGGTAAACCTTTTCTGTACCCTCTCCAAAGCATCCACATCCTTATGGTAGTGTGGTGACCAGAACTGTATGCAATATTCCAAGTGTGGTCTTACTATAGTTCTATATAAAGCTGGTATTATCACTGAGCTGTTAATCCAGAGACCCAGGTAATGTTCTGAGTTCCAGGGTTCAAATCTTGCCATGGCAAATTGTGGAATTTAAACCCAATATAAAATCTGGAATTAAGACCCTTACTATGACTTTGCCAATTGTCATTAAAAAAAACCCACCTGGGTTCACTAATGTCTCAGGAAACTGCTATCCTCACCTGGTCTACATGCAACTCCAGAATAATTAAGCATGGTAACAGACAGACTTGAATTAGTAATTTATTCACATCATACAAGTATTAGCTGCGGCTATTATTAATAATCAAGATTCCAATTACCTTCCAATTTTAACCTCACTTCCACTACTGATCAGATGCTTAGCTAGAATATTCATATCAATATTGGAAAGGAATGAGTATTCTAAGGGCTTATGTAATAGAGAATGCAACATCACGCAGCAACTCAGCACCATGCCGGAAAGAGTATTTTGCATAAATGTGGACCTTTCCCCCAACAGTGTACTCAACATCTGATCTCTTCTGTCGCCAACACACCATGGCTGTATATGAACATTATGTATGCATTGCAAGATGCCGCTAAAGTCAATTTGGCACACAATAAGTAAGAACAGCAATGTCATGAGCCTTGGACAAATATTACTATTCTTTTAAAGATGCTGGGTCAATATTCTGGAATCACCTGCGTAAGGACTGTTGCGCTCCATAGTTTAAAAAGTCTGTTACATTTCATTGCAGCATCCTGAAGGAAAATAAACATCATAAACACAAAATCTCTGACTTTGATTTACACTCTGTTACAAGGTGGCATTGCTTTGCAGCTAAAAGAACAGATTACAACAATTGAGAGAAAAGTAAAAGAAAAATGTATTTCTCACTTCTGCAAAATGTAATTGTATTTTCTCCCGGGGCACTATCCTAAAAACCAACAAACATTTGTGTTATAAAACTTTTAGCTGTTTGTTACAGGTGGAAGTATAAGTGTTCAATATTCAGTGCTTTCAGATGCTGCCTTTGCAAGTTTCATAACTTCCTACATGATATTGCAACAATACACAGATCATATCAAAAGAAAAGAAGTAATTCTACATCTGTGATGGGGATTCATAATGCTTTGTGTATTATACAACAAAATAACTTGATAATGTGTAACATGTTTTTAAATCCAGCTTCTGGATGTAGTGTCTTTCCTTGCAAATCGAAACATGCGACTTCTTGTCCTTGGACGGAAGCATATGCTGAGAGGAACGCGCAGCTGGGACAAAGGTCATATGGCTGAAATACAGAAGTATGCTGACTGCTTCTTTACAGAAAATATGTAAGTCAAGGGAGGATTTTTTTCATGTAATAAGCAAGCAAGAAAACTAAAGACAATGTTTTCATTGCCACTTCTTGAAAAAATAAATAATTTTGACATTCAATCATATGAAGAGAAGGGTAGAGAATAATCATTTGGGCCCATCAAGTACAGCTCATCTGGATGTGATATAGCTACAGATTTGCAGGGCCATCACATGGGAGAGGAACAGACCATAGTAAAACTACTCCAGTTGTGAACGGTGACTTAGTCATTCTCCTGCCTTTTTCCATACCCCAGCACATTATTTCCAGTTAAATAATCATCAAAAGCCCACATGAATGCCATAATTGAACTCAGTTACTCGGCCTCCTACCCTCCCTCGACCTCTTCATCTCTAACTGCCGTTGAGACATCAACCGCCTCAACCTCTCCACCCCTCTCACCCACTCTAACCTCTCCCCCGCAGAACGGGCAGCCCTCCGCTCCCTCCGCTCCAACCCCAACTTCACCATCAAACCCGCAGACAAGGGTGGTGCAGTGGTAGTATGGGGCACTGACCTCTACATCGCCGAGGCCAGACGCCAACACTCCGACACCACCTCCTACCGCCTCCTCGATCATGACCCCACACCCGAGCACCAAACCATCATCTCCAACACCATTCATGACCTCGTCACCTCAGGGGACCTCCCACCCACAGCCTCCAACCTCATTGTTCCCCAACCCCGCACGGCCCATTTCTATCTCCTTCCCAAAATCCACAAACCTGCCTGCCCTGGTCGACCAATCGTCTCAGCCTGCTCCTGCCTCACCGAACTCATCTCCACCTATCTGGACTCCATTTTCTCCCCTTTGGTCCAGGAACTCCCCACCTACGTCCGTGACACCACCCACGCCCTCCACCTCCTCCAGGATTTCCAATTCCCTGGCCCCCAACACCTCATCGTCACCATGGACGTCCAGTCCCTATACACCTGCATTCCGCATGCAGATGGCCTCAAGGCCCTCCGCTTCTTCCTGTCCCGCAGGCCCGACCAGTCCCCCTCCACCGACACCCTCATCCGCCTAGCCGAACTCGTCCTCACCCTCAACAACTTCTCTTTTGATTCCTCCCACTTCCTACAGACTAAGGGGGTAGCCATGGGCACCCGCATGGGCCCCAGCTATGCCTGCCCCTTTGTAGGTTACGTGGAACAGTCCCTCTTCCGCACCTACACAGGCCCCAAACCCCACCTCTTCCTCCGGTACATTGATGACTGTATCGGCGCCGCCTCTTGCTCCCCAGAGGAGCTCGAACAGTTCATCCACTTCACCAACACCTTCCACCCCAACCTTCAGTTCACCTGGGCCATCTCCAGCACATCCCTCACCTTCCTGGACCTCTCAGTCTCCATCTCAGGCAACCAGCTTGTAACTGAGATAATGGGAACTGCAGATGCTGGAGATTCCAAGATAATAAAATGTGAGGCTGGATGAACACAGCAGGCCAAGCAGCATCTCAGGAGCACAAAAGCTGACGTTTCGGGCCTAGACCCTTCATCAGAGAGGGGGATGGGGGGAGGGAACTGGAATAAATAGGGAGAGGCGGACCGAAGATGGAGAGTAAAGAAGATAGGTGGAGAAGGTGTGGGTGGGGAGGTAGGGAGGGGATAGGTCAGTCCAGGGAAGACGGACAGGTCAAGGAGGTGGGATGAGGTTAGTAGGTAGCTGGGGGTGCGGCTTGGGGTGGGAGGAAGGGATGGGTGAGAGGAAGAACCGGTTAGGGAGGCAGAGACGGGTTGGACTGGTTTTGGGATGCAGTGGGTGGGGGGGAAGAGCTGGGCTGGTTGTGTGGTGCAGTGGGGGGAGGGGATGAACTGGGCTGGTTTAGGGATGCAGTGGGGGAAGGGGAGATTTTGAAACTGGTGAAGTCCACATTGATACCATATGGCTGCAGGGTTCCCAGGCGGAATATGAGTTGCTGTTCCTGCAACCTTCGGGTGGCATCATTGTGGCAGTGCAGGAGGCCCATGATGGACATGTCATCAAGAGAATGGGAGGGGGAGTGGAAATGGTTTGCGACTGGGAGGTGCAGTTGTTTGTTGCGAACTGAGCGGAGGTGTTCTGCAAAGCGGTCCCCAAGCCTCCGCTTGGTTTCCCCAATGTAGAGAAAGCCGCACCGGGTACAGTGGATGCAGTATACCACATTGGCAGATGTGCAGGTGAACCTCTGCTTAATGTGGAATGTCATCTTGGGGCCTGGGATGGGGGTGAGGGAGGAGGTGTGGGGACAAGTGTAGCATTTCCTGCGGTTGCAGGGGAAGGTGCCGGGTGTGGTGGGGTTGGAGGGCAGTGTGGAGCGAACAAGGGAGTCACGGAGAGAGTGGTCTCTCCGGAAAGCAGACAGGGGTGGGGATGGAAAAATGTCTTGGGTGGTGGGGTCGGATTGTAAATGGCGGAAGTGTCGGAGGATAATGCGTTGTATCCGGAGGTTGGTAGGGTGGTGTGTGAGAACGAGGGGGATCCTCTTGGGGCGGTTGTGGCGGGGGCGGGGTGTGAGGGATGTGTCGCGGGAAATGCGGGAGACGCGGTCAAGGGCGTTCTCAATCACCGTGGGGGGGAAGTTGCGGTCCTTAAAGAACTTGGACATCTGGGATGTGCGGGAGTGGAATGTCTTATCGTGGGAGCAGATGCGGCGGAGGCGGAGGAATTGGGAATAGGGGATGGAATTTTTGCAGGAGGGTGGGTGGGAGTTACTCTCCATCTTCGGTCCGCCTCTCCCTATTTATTCCAGTTCCCTCCCCCCATCCCCCTCTCTGATGAAGGGTCTAGGCCCGAAACGTCAGCTTTTGTGCTCCTGAGATGCTGCTTGGCCTGCTGTGTTCATCCAGCCTCACATTTTATTAGCTTGTAACTGATGTCCGTTTCAAGCCCACCGACTCCCACAGCTACCTAGAATACACCTCCTCCCACCCACCCTCCTGCAAAAATTTCATCCCCTATTCCCAATTCCTTCGCCTCCGCCGCATCTGCTCCCACGACAAGACATTCCACTCCCGCACATCCCAGATGTCCAAGTTCTTCAAGGACCGCAACTTTCCCCCCACAGTGATCGAGAATGCCCTCGACCGCGTCTCCCGTATTTCCCGCAACACGTCCCTCACACCCTGCCCCCGCCACAACCGCCCAAAGAGGATCCCCCTCGTTCTCACACACCACCCCACCAACCTCCGGATACAACGCATCATCCTCCGACACTTCCGCCATCTACAATCCGACCCCACCACCCAAGACATTTTTCCATCCCCACCCCTGTCTGCTTTCCGGAGAGACCACTCTCTCCATGACTCCCTTGTTCGCTCCACACTGCCCTCCAACCCCACCACACCCGGCACCTTCCCCTGCAACCGCAGGAAATGCTACACTTGCCCCCACACCTCCCCCCTCACCCCTATCCCAGGCCCCAAGATGACTTTCCACATTAAGCAGAGGTTCACCTGCACATCTGCCAATGTGGTATACTGCATCCACTGTACCCGGTGTGGGTACCTCTACATTGGGGAAACCAAGCGGAGGCTTGGAGACCGCTTTGCAGAACACCTCCGCTCAGTTCGCAACAAACTACTGCACCTCCCAGTCGCAAACCATTTCCACTCCCCCTCCCATTCTTTAGATGACATGTCCATATGGGCCTCCTGCAGTGCCACAATGATGCCACCCGAAGTTTGCAGGAACAGCAACTCATATTCCGCCTGGGAACCCTGCAGCCTAATGGTATCAATGTGGACTTCACCAGTTTCAAAATCTCTCCTTCCCCAACTGCATCCCTAAACCAGCCCAGTTCGTCCCCTCCCCCCACTGCACCACACAACCAGCCCAGCTCTTCCCCTCCACCCACTGCATCCCAAAACCAGTCCAACCTGTCTCCACCTCCCTAACCTGTTCTTCCTCTCACCCATCCCTTCCTCCCACCCCAAGCCGCACCCCCATCTACCTACTAACCTCATCCCACCTCCTTGACCTGTCCGTCTTCCCTGGATTGACCTATCCCCTCCCTACTTCCCCACCTATACTCTCTCCACCTATCTTCTTTTCTCTCCATCTTTGGTCTGCCTTCCCCTCTCTCCCTATTTATTCCAGAGCCCTCACCCCATCCCCCTCTCTGATGAAGGGTCTAAGCCCGAAACGTCAGCTTTTGTGCTCCTGAGATGCTGCTTGGCCTGCTGTGTTCATCCAGCCTCACATTTTGTTGTCTGATTTACTCTTAATATACCTTACAGCAAATGTACAGTACTGTGCTGATTGGATATAAATTACAATGTATTTTTTTCTTAATTTAAATGTTATTTACACCCAGTAAATCATTAGTGATGATAATGTGCAGCATTAGTCTCGACACAGCCTTGTGGAATTCTATCTGTGTCTAGGCCCAGTTAGCCCACTCCCAGCCAATATTTGCAACCCTTTAACAATGAGATTTCAGCTAACTTTTTCCCTCAACTGCAAAATCAGCATAATCTTCTGTCATTCTAGTATCTCAAGCGAGACATGAATTAATGTACCACTGAGGCAGCTGAATAATTCAATGAATTAAATAAAGTCTGGAATGAAAGGTTAGTACTGTATCAGTAATGGTGACCACAAGCTATCATTATCATAAAAATCCATCTGGTTGACCTGAGGGAAGGAAATCCACCATCTTTAACTGGTATGGGTTGATTCTAAACCCACAGCGATATGGTTGACTCTTAACTGTTCTTTTAAATAACCCAGCAAGCCACCAGATGATATTCAAGAAGCTAGCTCACCACCACTATCTAAGAGCAGTTGGGATGAGGAATTTGTGCTGGCCTTTTCAGTGATGTTAAAATGTGATTTTTTTCAAAAAAAAACCGTCAAATAGCTTTTTCTAATGTTTTGTTTCATAAGGAAGCAATTGTCAGCAGTGTTTTTAAGTAATTTTGTCTTCACGCCTTCTAAGTTTGGCATCCCATTATCAAACAAAATATTGAGTAGGCAGTTACAATGTGCTATGATTAAAAAAAATTGTAATCTGATTTTCTTGCATTCTGATTGGAGTTGTTTGTTTTATAACAGATGACATAGATCAATTTTGCCTTCAGCTATATCCAAATATTTCAACTACTTTCCATTATAATTTCCAACTGTACTGAAGTTATATTGCAACAACAAATAGGGTTAAGGATAGGGTGAATGCAAAATTAATAGCTCTTAAGTTAAATGTATGTAGAATTTAGAACAAAATTACTGACACAAGTAGAAGTTAGTGTATACAGTCTTATAGCCATTGGGGAGCTATGTCTACAAGGACATCAAAGCTAGAAACTAAATATTAAGGGCATATGACTTTTCAAGAGGACAAGCAGGAAGGAACCCTGCAGCCTAATGGTATCAATGTGGACTTCACCAGTTTCAAAATCTCCCCTTCCCCCACCGCATCCCTAAACCAGCCCAGTTCGTCCCCTCCCCCCACTGCACCACACAACCAGCCCAGCTCTTCCCCTCCACCCACTGCATCCCAAAACCAGTCCAACCTGTCTCTGCCTCCCTAACCTGTTCTTCCTCTCACCCATCCCTTCCTCCCACCCCAAGCCGCACCCCCATCTACCTACTAACCTCATCCCACCTCCTTGACCTGTCCGTCTTCCCTGGACTGACCTATCCCCTCCCTACCTCCCCACCTATACTCTCTCCACCTATCTTCTTTTCTCTCCATCTTCGGTCCGCCTCCCGCTCTCTCCCTATTTATTCCAGTTCCCTCTCCCCATCCCCCTCTCTGATGAAGGGTCTAGGCCCAAAACGTCAGTTTTTGTGCTCCTGAGATGCTGCTGGGCCTGCTGTGTTCATCCAGCCTCACATTTTATTACCTAGGAAAATGTGTTGGGTGGCTTTGTTAGTACAGTCAATCTTCTGTATCAGCAAGGGTACCATGCCTGAGAACCACCTCGAATGATGACATTTGCAATTGTGGAGCTCATTAAAAATAGTTTAAAATGGTTAACAATATAATGGCTACATGACTTTTGCCCAGGGATGCTGATTTTTGTTGTTACTTTTGTACTTATTTTTTGGCACGGTTAGGCAAATTTACAATTTGTGATTTCAGAAGTGCAGAGGATTTATTGTAAAGATGGAATAAGTACAATGAGAATATAGAGGATTTATTGTACAATATGGAATAAATATAACAGTGAGAAATTATCTTAGATTAGATGATGTAGATTAAATGATCCACATGGGTGGAGGCACGAAAGGTGAGGAAGACACTAGTAGGTGTGATCTATAGGCCTTTTAATAATAGCTATACTGTAGGATAGAGAATAAATCATAAGGTAATGAGGACATGTCAAAAGTGCAGTGCACTAATTTCCCCTGAGTGTTTGAGTAGTCCTGAAAACGTCATTATCTCTGGGCTGGGAAATGCCACGAGAGGGTGAGAAGAAGCCTGCAAGCATCAATATTTCAGCTCAGCTGAGAGGGTGAGTATTGAAAGCAGTATTTGCTGATGAAATAGAACAAGATGAGAGTATGGTGGTGGGAAGAACCCAGGGACAGGACTGTCTCAGTGAAGTCCCACCTGCTCCAGAGGTCATACAGCATGGAAATGAACACTTTAGCCCAACTACTCCATGCCGACCATGTTCCCAACTTGAACTAGTCCCATTCGCCTGCATTTGGCCCACATACCTCCAAACCTTTCCTTTTCATGTACTTATCCAAATGTCTTTTAAATGTTTTAGCTGTACCTACATCCACCACTTCTTCTGGCAGTTCAATCCGCACATGAACCTCTATGTGTACAAAAAGTTGCCCCTCCTGTGCTTTTTAAGCCCTTGTCCTTTCACCTTAAAAATATGCCCCCGAAATTTTAACTCTGCTGCTCAAGCGAAAAGACTCTTGCTATTCATCTTATCTATGCTCCTCATGATAAACCTCTATAAGGTCACCCCTCAACCTCTTATTCTCCAGTGAAAATATTCCCAGCCTATTTTATAACTTGAGTCCTCCATTCCCAGCAACATCCTGGCAAATCTTTTCTGAACCCTCTCCAAATTACTAATATAGCAGGGCGACCAGAATTGCACACAGTACTCCAGAAGGGCCTCACCAACATGCTGTACAACCTCAACATGACATCTCAATTCCTATACTCAAAGGACTGAGCAAATGCCTTCTTACCACCCTATCTACCTGTGATGCAAATTTCAAAACTTATGTACCTGAATCCCTAGGTGATTCTGTTCTACAACACAAACCGGGGCTCTACCATTAATTGTCTAAATCCTGTTTCATTTGTTTTATTAAAATACAATACCTCACATTTATCCAAAATAAACTCCATCTGCCACTCCTCAGCCCATTGATGCAATTGATCAAGATTTATTTGTAATCTTAGATAACCTTCTTCACTGCCCACTATACCATGAATTTGGGGGTCATCTGCAGACTTATTAACTACACCTCCTATATTCTCATCCAAATTATTTTTATAAATAACGAACAAAAATAGACTCAGTACCAATTCCTGTGGATCACCGCTGGTCTCAGGATTGCAGTCCAAAAAACAACCCTCCAACGTCACACTCTGTCTCCTACTATAAAGCCAATTTTGTATCCAATTGGCAAGCTCCCTCTGAATCCGATGTGATCTAACTTTACTAATTACACTACCTTATCACAGGCTTTACTGAAGTCCATGAAAACAATGTCTACCAATCTACCCTCACCAATCTTTTTGGTTACTTCCTTAAAAAACTCAATCAAGTTTGTGAGACAGAATTTCCCTCGCACAAAACCATGTTGACTATCCCTAATCAGTCCTTGCCTCTCCAAATGCATGTAAATCCTATTTTTTAGAATTACCTCCAACAACTGACCCACCATCAATGTCAGGCTTAGTAGGAACTGCAGATGCTGGAGAATCTGAGATAACAAGGTGTAGAGCTGGATGAACACAGCAGGCCAAGCAGCATCATAGGAGCAGGAAAGCTGACTTTTCGGGCCTCGACCCTTCAGAAAAAAAAAGACCCTGTGTTCATCTAGCTCTGCACTTTGTTATCAATGTTAGGTTCATTTGTCTGTACTTCCCAGGCTTCTCCTTAATGCCTTTCTTAAATAAACACACAACACTACCCATCCTCCAGTCTTCCGGTACCTCACCTGTTGTTTAGACAACACACCCATTGTTATAGATGATACAAATATTTCTGCTAGGGGCCCTGCAATTTCTTCCCTAACTTCCCACCACGTCCTGGGATACACTTGATCAGGCCCTGGAAATTTATCTATCTTTATGGTTCCTAAGATCTCCAGCACTTCCTCTCCTGTAATGTGAACTGTTTTCAAGACAGAGATAGCAGGAACTGCCGATGCTGGAGAATCTGAGATAGCACGGTGTGAAGCTGGATGAACACAGCAGGCCAAGCAGCATCAGGGTCGAGACACTTCTTCAGAAACGTCAAGCTTTCCTGCTCCTCTGATGCTGCTTGGCCTGCTGTGTTCATCCAGCTTCACACCGTGTTATCTCTGTTTTCAAAACATATTTATTGCCACAAGTTCTCTAGCCTCCATTTCTTTCTCTGAACAAGCTGATTAGGAAATATCTAAAAGGTATAATTGGTACAAATTGGTTCAGTTTCTGTTTATGTGGCATTATAAAGCTAAAAGACACA
Source organism: Stegostoma tigrinum (assembly GCF_030684315.1). Classification (NCBI taxonomy): domain Eukaryota; kingdom Metazoa; phylum Chordata; class Chondrichthyes; order Orectolobiformes; family Stegostomatidae; genus Stegostoma; species Stegostoma tigrinum. The sequence goes on from NC_081363.1 coordinate 55,912,532, forward strand.
CTTAAGCTAGCCCTTACAAGATGGGGCTAAGGGAACTGTTTTTAATGGATAAATACAGATTTACTCTGAAATCTTTCCTGGAAGTTATTTCTCCCTTGGTCTTTTTGCTGCTTTACTCTCTAACAGATTTTCTGTTGTCTTAATTAAATCCCTTGGTTTACCTTGGGTGTTTGCATTGATTCTGAAAAGAAATCTCTCTTCAAAGAATTGTAAATCAATTGCAGCAAATCAAATTCTCGTCATCCAGTTATTGAAAAGATATTAATATGTTCGAGGGGCTTCAGAAGAGATTTATCAGAATGTTGCTGGGAATGGAAGGTTTGAGTTACAAGGAGAGGCTAGATGCGCTGGGACTTCTTTTACTAGAGTGTGGGAGGTTGAGGGGTGTCCTTATAGAGGTTTATAAAATTTTGAGAGGTTTGGCTAAGGTGAATGGTGGGTGTCTTTTTCCTGACATAGGGGATTTCAAGACTAGAGGTCATATTTTTAAGGTGAGAGAAGAAAGTTTTTAAAAAAGCATGAGGGTTCTTTTTAAAACAGAGTGGTTCATGTGTGGAATGAACTTCTAGAGGAAGTGGTGGATGTGAGCACAATTATATATAAAAAACATTTAGATAAGTACATGAATAAGAAATGTATGGAGGGATATGGGCCAAGTGCAGGTGCGTGGGACTAGTTTAGTTTGGGATAATGTTTGGCATGGACTGATTGGACCAAAAGGTCTGTTTCCATGTTGTAAGACTCTATGATTCTGTAAATAAATTTGGAATACAAAGATACTAATCTGTTCAGATTGGTAGATTTAGTAGCCTTTAGGCTATTTCAGGTGCAGCAAACAAAATTAGGATGAGAACACACAAATGGACTGAAAATTGACAAGAATTTGAAGAAACAACTAAATTTCTGTTCTAATTGTCATTTAGTTGTTCAGGAAGTGCCATTGCAAAAATAATTGCTTATGTATTTACACACATTGATTAATGTCTTCAAGATTTCTTCTGATTTCTCTTGATCTAGTTCTGAAGATGATCCCTTCTTGTTATACGCAACTATACATTCAGGCAATCATTGTAAATTCCTTAGTAGAGACCTCATGCGGGACCACAAAGCTTGTTTGTCTGACCAGAACACCCGAAGACTGTTCTTCAAGTGGCAGCGTGGACACCAGCTTGTGTTGTCAAGGTATAATCCAAGGAAGAGGATGAAATTCGAGGTGAGAGAGGCACACTGAACAGAATTTGAGATTATAAAACAATTCACAATTCTCTCTGATGAAGGGTCTGGGCCCGAAACGTCAGTTTTTGTGCTCCTGAGATGCTGCGTGGCCGGCTGTGTTCATCCAGCTTCACACTTTGTTATCTTACTATAATCTATCTGACTGAAAATGTTTGTGTTTTTGCTAAGGCACGAACCTTAGTAAATTATTCTTATGTGCATTACTTAGCTAAACAACATAATGTGCTATAAATTTCAAGTATGTGTTCTAATCCTTCAAGGCAGTGCATATACTCAGAAGGAACTCTTGTTCTCAAAGTTGATTTGAAGTGAGAATTATTCTGATCTCAGCTCTGACCAGATGCTGTTTTCTCACATGTAACACCATGTTAGGTTAACTGTCGTAGAAATGGAGTCTGAAACAAACAATAGGACTGTTTTCGAAAGGTTTTCACCACATACCCACATTGCTTTTGATTGTTATTTATATCAGTCAGCAAATTCTTTCCCATCAACTTGAATTACCAATTATGTTTATTCGCAAAGTGCTAAAGCAAAATACCGTTTGTTGAATCATGAGATAAGAGAAGAAAATTTTGGCGAGACTCACGGGTCTGGCAGCTGTGGAGAGAGAACATGAGTTGAAATGTTGGATGGAAAATTACAGCGGAGAACAATGATTTCCATCCCCCAGCCCTAGAAAAAGTCTACAGTCAACTGGGTGCTCTGGACAAACTCCCAGTGGAAGTTCAAACCTTCTCAGAGCTCCAAAGTGGGAATTTCCAGGTCTCATGGAATCCAGATGAAGCTAAATCTAGGGGCCCTAGACTGGCTTTTTTTGTAACTTTGAGAGTAGTTGAGGTGGGCAATGATGTAGATTTGAAGTAATCTACAGGTGGGAAGGAAGCAAAAGGTGCTGTCTTCTCAGATGGGGCACCCAGTGGACAAGTGGCATGCTCCAATGAAAACACCTCCTTTCTTACCCTTTTAAGCGTTTTGAAGCAAAATCACGATTCCTAATCCTGTCCATCCGTACTGATTGTATTGTGGAGTGGGCAACATATAATATAGGGGTTGACTGAGCTTTTAACAAGACCATTTGATCTTTCATGATTTACTTACATATGGTGAATGGTGTGCCGATTTTAGTGCATCTCTCATGAAACTAAATCAGGGTGAGTAGGATTTTGGTGGGCTAGCCACATTCCCTAAATTACATGCCATTCACTCAAAATATACCAAACTTCTATTCCCAGCCTATTAACCCTCTGTTCCCCACCCACTGCCATATCTGGTGAAATTTTCTAATACTTTCTTCTTATTTTACAAGATCTATTTCACATGAACAGTAAAGCTAGTCAGTTTAAATCAGAGATAATGGGAACTGCAAATGCTGGAGAATCCAAGATAATAAAGTGTGAAGCTGGATGAACACAGCAGGCCCAGCAGCATCTCAGGAGCACAAAAGCTGACGCTTCGGGCCTAGACCCTTAAATCAGAGGTATTTGAAGCAGATTGAAGGGTTTCATTCCTTTCTCTCAAAAATAAACTGCGATGCAAAGCTATGCAAATACCAATACCCCCTCATCACCATTCATTACCCAAAGGAAGTTTTTCACCAGGTCACATAGCATGTAACTGTAAAGAATTGTCCTCACTGCATTTGATTTGGATAAGTCAACTGTCAGGTCCTCTAATGCCAGTATTTTATGGAATTATTTTAGAAGGTTGTGTCATTTCTGCATCTACCATCTTTTGCATCTTGCTTTTTGCTAGTGTTATGTGCTAGTGTCATTTTTTCTATGTTTGCTCTTTGGATAAAAGCCTATGACAGTGACTAAACAATGTTTGTTTGCTTTTTCTATGATTATGTCCATTCATTCCACCATAGACTTTCTGAATATATCACCTGCTAACAAATTTAAGCAGTGGAAAACTTACTTTTGAATTTTTCTAACAGCAACAGAAATACACAATCTCTCAACAGTCCATTGACTTCTAAAAACAATTTATGGGGTGTTATCTTCTGATGTTTGCTTAAGTTTCTAAATATTGGTTAAATGTAATTGCTTACATGGACTTTCAAATAACAATTTTTCGTGTGAGGAACATTATTTCTAGTTGTGATAATCAGTTTGTTTTGACATTAATAGTTTTTAAAATTTATATCTTTCCCGACAGATCATATCAAGATATGACACCATAGTACAGACTTCACATGATACTTGGCATATACCATATGATGAAGAAGGTGTAGAGAGATGTTCCTATGAAGTTCCACGTAAATGGTTGTGTCTTCGAAAACATAACTGAAGAGAAGCAATTGATAGAAATTTTGATGTGCCTGTTCTCTTGCTTTAAGGAATTGTTGTGTTCTGTTTTTACATTTGATATTTATTTAGTGGTTCTGGAATATTTTGTTTTATTTCTCAAATTGCTTTGACATTTTCCATTTTTTCTTTTCTTGTGCTGTGATTTGTGTTTTAATATGAATTTCCAGGTGCCAATTGTCTTTTACCACTTCAGCCAAATGACCATTCTTCCTGTTTCTGTCTAGATGGTATCAGCAGTGTTTTTGAACCTGTTGATATTGTCACCATTATATTGATGACCCCCATAGTACATAATTTTTTTTTTATATATCCTACATAGCATAATGGATAGTTATAATGATCTATAGCACCTGACTCCCATTTTTCCATGTTGTTTTCTCCTTCTCTAAATCCCACCTCTCCATCAAACTCTCTTAGCCAAACAAGCAATTTAATCAGTGATTTTTAAAAAATAAATGAAAATGCTGACCAACAAAGTTAAGCCAATGTAATGGCTTATTGTATTCCATGTCAAGTTATCCTGGTAGAGTTCCAATAACTCAGTACAAATAAAGAATTCAAACTTATTGATCTTTATATAACCTAATTGCCACATTATGTACCAATAATTACAAACAGAGTGCTGGAGAGATTCAGCAAGTTTGGCAGTATCTGTGAAGACAAAACAGAGTGAATGTTTTGAGTCCAGTGATGACTCTTCAGAACTGCCAGCAATTTCCCACTAGCAATTTGTTTTTATTTGTTTCAGATCTCCAACATCCACAGTTCTTTGTTTTATTGTTATGTACCAATATGACACTGGTAAAATTTGGACATTATTTAATTGTTTGGTTACATATTTGAATTAAGCATTCAGAATTATTTGCCTCTTAGGTTACCCAAGGGCTGCTGTGATGTAGATGATTGTCTTGCGTATATAAATTGCATTATGTCTGCTCAACAAGTTCATATTCTGATTAAAGTAGTATTATTGATAGTCTTTGAACTTTGCAAAACCTAATTAATCATGGTTAGAAGTCACATGACACCAGGTTACAGTTTATTTGAAATCACAAACTTTTGCAGCACTGCCCCTTTGTCATGTGAAGTGAAGAGAAGCATACAGGCCCAGAATTTACAAGCAGAGAGGTCAGTGGGCAGAGAAATCAAAAGATCATACAAATGGTGTGCATGGAGTGTCAACAGCTGACTAATTTCTGGCCTCTGACAAAATGATTTTTTAAGCTTCATCAAAAACAGCAGCTGCGCTTTCTTAATTCTCAATGTTACTAGTGCTTAACTTAAAATCCTTGACAGAAATTGTTTTAGAAATGATCTGGCAATGAAATCTGAAGCATAATTGCATATTCAGCAGTCTTGGAAGTATTGAGTTCTACGACATAAAACAGAACGTTTGGCTTATAAAGCAAGTACCATCTATTTTACTGCATTGAAGTCTCTACTCGACTTACCTACCCTTGTTTATTTCCCCGTATCCTTAGCCAGACTCTCAATTATTCTGCTGAGTGCAATTATTTCATTTCATATTAAAAGAACTTCTGTTTCAATGGTTTCACCTTCTTTCTTGATTTTAACTTTTGGGAGACCAACTGTTAGAGCATATCAGATATGGGAGAGATGTAGGGGTGGGACCCATTTTTAGTACCTGGTCTCATTCAACTAGAACCAGCAAGTTGTGGGAAACAAATGGCACAGAATGTCTTAATATCTGGTGGCCTGAAAGCCTCTGGGTTAGAAGCACAAACTTAAATTTGGGGCCCAGGAACGGGAGAAGATTAGTTTGGCAATGGTCTAGACTATCTTTGTGAAGACTGGAAGAATAATTCTGCTGCTTCTTAGCCCTACAAAAACAATTTATAACTTGAAGGCCTTTCTGTTCTATCAGCAGTGGAATTGGTCAAATAACTAGTTCTGATATTAAAATACATCATAGACTCCAATGTGTATTTTTAAAAAGGCTGATGTGTGAAATAAATGGTGCAATGTCTACCCGAAGATGTAAATGCTTTATATAGTGTTGGAAATCTGATTATCGGTGTGTAAACTGATTGACTTCATACTGATGCCATTACCACGTATGGTAATACTAATTCTGGCAAATTAATATTTGTCTCACAGAACATTCATTTCCTATTTCGTCATAGATGCTATCATCCAGAATTTGTAAGTGAACTTCTCAACAACACTCCTGAAAGACCAGCAAAAACCTGGCCTATTTTTACATCTGTGAATAAGTAGTGCTAATAGTCCATAATTCTAACTGCTGATGTTCAATAACCAGAATATGACCAGTATACTAAGAATACTAACAAAAGGATCAAGTATGAATTCCAATTTGCGCAGGTGATTTTGGGACTGTGGCTGAAATTGTACCCGCCGCAGTTAATTAATAAGTCATAGCCAGGACCACTACTCTTATTAACGATGGCGAGTTGCCACTTGGCTGCCAATACAATTAAAGGAGTGGCAATATGGTAGGCTCAGCAATGGGCGCTAATGAGGTGGCCACAATTGAAACAAAGTGTAAGGAGATATTGGTTCAAATTTGAGGTGCTGTTGGAAGGGTTTAGAAGAAACCATTTTAATGTGTAGGCAGACCCAAGTGATCAGACGCGAATTCTGTGGCAATGGTATTAAGGCTATAATGGGGCCATGGCTGCCAGGGACTGCTTCATAGGCCATGGCAGACATTGTGGGAAGTTATGGGAAGCTGTATTATCATACTTAGCAAATGGCCAGTGTAGTGAAGGGTACATTGTAACCATGATAAAATGTGACTGTTTATACACCTGGAGTTGCAGAATGGCTTCTTTAGTACAACAATTAATCTGGTCCTACACATTTCTGGAAACTGCTCTTTGAGACTTGCAACTGAGAGTCAGCTCTGGAATAATATATTTTCCTTGACAATCACAATTTTGGATAGCTTACATTGGTCAAAATGGTTGCACAATGTTTACCATGTTCTAAGATGGCTGGATAATATGTAAAAATGATAGGAGGAAAATGTAGGTGCTCTCATTAATACTTGTGTAGATGACACTAAAATTGGCGGAGTTGTAGATAGTGAGGAGGATTGTCAAAGAATGTAGTGGGACAGGGATAGATTGCAGATTTGGGCAGAAATGGCAGGTGGCATTCAATCCAGACAAATGTGAGGTGATGCATTTTGGAAGATCAAATTCCAGTGCAAACTATACAATAAATGGCAGAGCTAATTAACATACAGAGAGATCTGGGAGTACAGGTGCACAGATCCCTGAAAGTAGCAACACAGGTGGATAAGATGGTCAGATATACAGCACACTTGCCTTTATTGGCTGAGGTATCAAATATAGAAGTTGACAAGTTATGTTACAGCTGTTTAAAACTTTAGTTAGGCAACATTCGAATATTGCATGCATTTCCTCTCGCCACACTACTAGAAGGAGTGGTAATCTCCCAACACATCCAGGCCTGATTGTGCAGATAGTCCGAATTTTTATGCACAACTTTATATCATTCACAGATTCATAGGTCACTTCTCAACACATATATCTTGTTACAATCTTTGAATTTTACTGATGACCATCAGTTCCTGTTGGATATCACTGCAACCTTATCCAAATATATTGATAAGCTCTTTCTATCTGTAGCTACTCAGTTGATTGTAAATCCAACATTGCAAATTATCACAAAATTCTATCTTGTAGCAGGTTCATTTTCCAGGGGACTCTTATTTAGTGTGTACACTATTGTACATCAAAACATAACTACAGTTGTATAATTTTGAGTTTAATTTTTAATCAAAATTTTACATTGTCATGGATAAAACAGGGAGGTGATTTTTTTTATTCTTATCATAACAGGTGATTTTTCATTATTCCTTATTTCAGTTCCGTTTTAAAATTGGCTGCAATGGGTTTTTAAATGATGAGCAAAAAAATCTCTTTCAGGTGAAAAACAAGGATGACTTATTCAAGAAATCACCCAGGGAATAAGCACACACAAACATACAAAGAATCAAAGAAGTAACAATTATGAATGACTAAAATGTGTGAGCATTAATTCTCATGACTCCGAATGCAGCGAGTCCTTGTCTACTGAAGGTTTTTGCGCAGGTGTTCCAGCAGAATCCCATTTCGTAGAAGCTCGGATACAGATGAATTCAGTCAAAAGCATAGCTATATACCTTATAGACTGAGAGTTAGTTCACTTTTTAGGCAATATACAAGATTCTTCCTAATGGTCAAGCTTCAGAAGAGGTTGTGATGAGAAGTAGGGTTTAGGTTAGACTGGAACTTTTAAGTTATATGTCCCAATATTTAAAAACATTCTGAAAAAGAGTTCAGAGTTATATAATCAAAATTGTTCAAATCGAGGATTTTCAGTCCTGGATGGAATAATTCAATCTAACAAGGTGATTTTGATGTGTCTTATTCAAAATTACTGTACGTCAGAAGACATAACTTTTGAGCTATTAGCCAAATTATGTTTGAATATGTTCAGAACTATTTTGCATGCTGTTGCTCTTCCTTTGTGAGGGTTTTAGTATATTGTTCATACAAATAGGAGATGTGAAAGAAAGTCCAGCAAGATGATGAATTAGCTTTCATCCTGGTAATTGATGGATATTTCTAGATATTTCTATTCCTCCTTATGCTGTGTTTAATACAAGCAAGAATTAATTTTAAAAAGAACTTAAATTAATAATTTCGGATCTCTCTTCATGATTTGTGGACATCATATTCTTCAACACGAATCACTATTTATTTTCAATATATATATTCTCAAATAATAGGAATTGAACAATGTTAAAATAGAACATAGAACAGTACAGCACAGAACAGGCCCTTCAGCCCACGATGTTGTGCCGACCATTGATCCTCATGTATGCACCCTCAAATTTCTGTGACCATATGCATGTCCAGCAGTCTCTTAAATGACCCCAATGACCTTGCTTCCACAACTGCTGCTGGCAACGCATTCCATGCTCTCACAACTCTCTGTGTAAAGAACCCGCCTCTGACATCCCCTCTATACTTTCCTCCAACCAGCTTAAAACTATGACCCCTCGTGTTAGCCATTTCTGCCCTGGGAAATAGTCTCTGGCTATCAACTCTACCTATGCCTCTCATTATCTTGTATACCTCAATTAGGTCCCCTCTCCTCCTCCTTTTCTCCAATGAAAAAAGTCCGAGCTCAGTCAACCTCTTTTCATAAGATAAGCCCTCCAGTGCAGGCAGCATCCTGGTAAACCTCCCCTGAACCCTCTCCAAAGCATCCACATCTTTCCTATAATAGGGTGACCAGAACTGGACGCAGTATTCCAAGTGCGGTCTAACCAAAGTTTTATAGAGCTGCAACAAGATCTCACGACTCTTAAACTCAATCCCCCTGCTAATGAAAGCCAAAACACCATATGCTTTCTTAACAACCCTGTCCACTTGGGTGGCCATTTTAAGGGATCTATGTATCTGCACACCAAGATCCCTCTGTTCCTCCACACTGCCAAGAATCCTATCCTTAATCCTGTACTCAGCTTTCAAATTCGACCTTCCAAAATGCATCACCTCGCATTTATCCAGGTTGAACTCCATCTGCCACCTCTCAGCCCATCTCTGCATCCTGTCAATATCCCGCTGCAGCCTACAACAGCCCTCTATACTGTCAACGACACCTCCAACCTTTGTGTCGTCTGCAAACTTGCTGACCCATCCTTCAAGCCCCTCATCCAAGTCATTAATAAAAATTACAAACAGTAGAGGCCCAAGGACAGAGCCCTGTCGAACACCACTCACCACTGACTTCCAGGCAGAATATTTTCCTTCTACTACCACTCGCTGTCTTCTGTTGGCCAGCCAATTCTGTATCCAGACAGCTAAGTTCCCCTGTATCCCATTACTCCTGACCTTCTGAATGAGCCTACCATGGGGAACCTTATCAAATGCCTTACTGAAGTCCATATACACCACATCCACAGCTCGACCCTCATCAACTTTTCTAGTCACATCCTCAAAGAACTCGATAAGGTTTGTGAGGCATGACCTGCCCCTCACAAAGCCGTGTTGACTCCATTTGATCAAGCCATGCTCTTCCAGATAGTCATAAATCCTATCCCTCAGAATCCTTTCTAACACCTTGCAGACGACAGACGTGAGACTTACTGGTCTGTAATTGCTAGGGATTTCCCTATTTCCTTTCTTGAAGAGAGGAATTACATTTGCCTCTCTCCAGTCCTCAGGTACGACTCCAGTGGAGAGCGAGGATGCAAAGATCCTCGCAAGTGGCGAAGCAATTGCATCTCTCGCTTCCCAAAGCAGCCGAGGACAAATCTGGTCCGGGCCTGGCGACTTGTGAATCTTAATGTTTGACAAAATTTTCAGCACCTCAGCTTCCTCTATCTCTATCCATTCCAGCATGCACACCTGCTCTTCAAAGGTTTCATTCACTACAAAGTTCGTTTCTTTCGTAAAGACAGAAGCAAAAAAACTCATTTAGGGCTTCCCCTACCTCCTCAGACTCCACACACAAGTTCCCTATGCTATCCCTGATCAGCCCTACTCTTTCTTTGACCATTCTCTTATTCCTCACATAAGTGTAAAATGCCTTTGTGTTTTCCCTAATTCGTTCTGCCAAGCCTTTCTCGTGCCGCCTCCTGGCTCTCCTCAGACCATTTTTGAGCTCCTTCCTTGCCTGCGTGTAATCCTCTCTAGCTGAACTCGACCCTAGCTTCCTCCACCTTATGTAAGCTACCTTCTTCCTTTTCACAAGAAGCTCCACCGCTCTCGTCATCCAATGTTCCTTTACCTTACCCCTTCTTGCCTGTCTCAGAGGGACATATTTACTCATCACTCGCAACAACTGTTCCTTAAACAGTCTCCAAATGTCTATAGTGCCCTTACCATGGAACAATTGCTCCCAGTCCATGCTTCCTAACTCATGTCTAATCGCGTCATAGTTTCCTCTTCCCCGATTAAATATCCTCCCATTTTGCCTAATCCTCTCCTTCTCCATAGCTATGTAGAATGTGAGGCAGTTATGGTCACTATCACCAAAATGCTCTCCCACCGCAAGATCTGATACCTGCCCCAGCTCGTTTCCGAGCACCAAGTCTAGAATGGCCTCTCCCCTCGTCGGCCTGTCAACGTACTGTGTTAGGAAACCCTCCTGAACACACCTTACAAAAACAGCTCCATTCAAATCTTCTGCTTGAAGGAGGTTCCAATCAATATTGGGAAAGTTAAAGTCACCCATTACAACCACCCTACTACGTCCACACTTTTCCAAAATCTGTCGACCTATGCTTTCTTCAATCTTCCTGCTGCTATTGGGGGGCCTGTAGTAAACCCCTAATGAGGTGACTACTCCCTTGCTGTTCCTAATTTCCACTCATACTGACTCAGTAGGCAGATCTTCCTCTACAGTGGATGCTTCTGTAGCTGTGATATCCTCTCTGATTAGTAGTGCTACACCCCCTCCTCTTTTTCTCCCCTCCCTATTCTTTTTAAATGTTCTAAACCCTGGAACATCCAGCAACCATTCCTGCCCATGAGAAATCTGTGCATTGCTTGCAGAGTACTTCAGTCAATAATGTTTTAACTATTTTAAACAATTCATTAGGGTTCTCAAGAAGGGTCAGTGAACTGGAAACCTTAACTCTTTCTCCACAGATGCTGCTAGACCTGCTGAGTTTCATCAGCATAACAAAGTGTGGAGCTGGATGAACACAGCAGGCCAAGCTGCATCTTTGGAGCACAAAAGCTGACGTTTCGGGCCTAGACCCTTCATCAGCAATTTCTGTTTCTGTTTCATTGTTTTCACATCACTTATAGAGCACAAGTGAAAATTTCTGATACTAAAACAGAAATTGCTGGAGAAATTCAGCAGGTCTGACAGCATCTAATGAGGAAGAAGCAGTTAACAGTTCGAGTTCAGAACTGATAGTAGCAAGAAGCCAGTGGTACATATGCTGAAAACAGGGAGAGTAGGGGTGAGGAGATGAGGGGTATAAGTTACAGGGAAAGACAGTTCAACAAACAAAGTGATTGATAATGTTAAGTGAGGGGAAAAAAGAAAAGCTGATGATGGAGAACCTAAATAGGTGAAAAAGTGTTGGCTGTGCTGAAATTAGCCCATGTCATGACAGGTCCCGTGATGTGGGGGTCAGCAAAGGACATGAGAAAAGGTGTTCAGGCTCTAAAATTATTGAACTCAATATTAGGCTCTGAAAACTGTAGGGTCTCCAAATGGAAAATGAGATGTTGTTCTTCCAGCCTGCTCGATCCTCGCTGAAGGCTCTTAAATATTTTTGTAGATGCTGGTAAAATTGAAAGGGAAATATGGTTATGGCACAAAAGAGATGAGGCAGCATAAATTAAGGGGCATCATTAACAACGAGTGCTGTACAAATTCATACAGAATACATCTGTTCAATTGATGGGGAGGGAAGAGACAAATATTGGACTGCATTTTAAAGGATTACTAAAATATTTCTAACATTCCTATTGCCATGATTATTGTCCTAGATGTTGTGCTAAATGCACACTATTGTATACAATAGGAATCCACTCAGAGAGAGTTTTGCGCAGACTGAAGCAGTATGATTTCATAAAGAGCATCTACACTTACAAGAAGAATGAAACAGGTCACAAACAATGTAAACAGCAAGCCATTTAGCCTCAAACGTTAACACACTTCCACTCCACTGGAATTTCTTGCTAAAGAGAAAATGAAAGCTATAAGTCTAGAAATAATTGTCAATTATGACTATCAAAAGGATGCAGTGTCCAGTAGAAAGATAACATGCTTTCCTTTGAACTCACTTTGAGCTTCTTGGAAAAGAAGGAAAGCCAAAAAACAGCAAGGTCAGCCTGGGTCAGGAAATGGACCTGAGTGGGATGCAAAAATTGAGGGGTCCATCGAAGTTGTCAACCAACCTGCATATAATTCTTTCTAATCCAGTGGAGTGAAACCAGTATGTTAGACTCACCCTGAGAATGGAAGAGAGTCACCATCGTCTGTGAGGGTCTGCCAGTGATGTTGATGCTAGACTAACAGATGCACTTATAAATTTCTGTCCTTTTTTTTTCATTTGTTCTTTGGATATGAGCATTGCTGGCAAGCCCAGTGTTTATTTTTGCCTAATTCTTATTTACTTCAATTTGTAGAGCCCCTCATTCAAATGCATTGGAATAACTTGGCAAAGGACATAGCCAGTTCTATAGCACACGTCATCAGTGTCACAGATGGGATGTTGTATCCCATGCCTTGAGTCTTCTGTTGATCTCAAGGGTGTCCTTATAGAGGTTTATAAAATTATGAGAGGTATAGCTAAGGTGAATGGTGGGTGTCTTTTCCCTGATTTCAAGACGAGAGGTCATATTTTTAAGGTGAGAGGAGAAAGTTTTTAAAAAAGCATGAGTTTTTTTTAACACAGAGAGTTGTTCGTGTGTGGAATGAACTTCTGGAGGAAGTGGTGGATGTGGGTACAATTATGTGTAAAAAACATTTAGATAAGTACATGAATAAGAAATGTATGGAGGGATATGGGCCAAGTGCAGGCGCATGCGACTAGTTTAGTTTGGGATAACGTTTGGCATGGACTGGTTGGACCAAAAGGTCTGTTTCCATGTTGTAAGACTCTATGAAGTATGAAGTAAACTGAATTGGCCAGAGACTTGAATCTGCGAGACTTGAATCAAAAAGAGAATGAACTGATGGATGCCACCATCATTGAGGTTGGAGGTGTTTGTGGAGTTAATGAAATATTTAACTGTCAATTTTGCCCTTATTCTCTTTCTGTGAAACCACTCTGAGCCAGAGATATTGGGGCAAGATGACATGGATTGGCACCTGAATATTGAATGGAAGAGGACATTTAGGAAGGGCAGGAAGCTAGGAAAAGGTTGAGGACTGGATCTGGTAGTTAATTATTAGCAGAATGGAGATGGATCACTCATTTTCAGGCCAAAAGGAAATGGGAACAGTTTGGGTAGGGATCGAAAATGATAAAGGCAAAAAGTCACTTTTCAAAAGTAGACAGTATATTGTTAAGATGAGAGAAGAGAGTTTTTGAAAAGACACAGGCAAATATTTACACAGAGGTGGTTCATGTGTGGGATGAAATTCCTGAGGAAGTGATAGATATGGGCACAGTTACAGCAGTTAAAAGACGCATACGAAAGTATGTGAATAGTAAGGGTTTGGGGGGAATATGGCCCAGGACTGGGCAGGTGGAACCAGTTTAGTTTGAGATTTTGTCTGGCGTGGACTGATTGGAACAAAGTGTTTGCTTTCATGATATATGTCTCTCGTGATCTTATAACTTGTCGAAATGGTGTACAGATCCCCTGATGGTAGCCACACAGTAGAGAGAATAATGGAAGAAATAGTGGGAAATTATCAGAAAGCAACAGTGAGAATCATGGGAAATTTTAATGTATATGTAGACTAGAAAAGTCAAATGGATAAAGATAATCTAGCTGAAGCATTCCCAGAATGTTTTTGAATAGTTTCTTATAACAGCATGTCTGGAGCCAGCCAAAGAGTACATTAATAAGAAAATAATTCTGAAGTGCTCTATTTCAATTTAACCAGAAAACACACCATATGAGTCTTGATATTGTGGAATGAGATAGGATTGATTAACAATTTCATTGTGAATGTGCCATTAGGAGCAGCAGCCATAAAGGGATGGAATTTTATATTCAGCTTGAGGGAGAGAGAAGTAGTTCCAAGATTTTTTTAAACCTTAATAAAGGTAGTTATGAAGGTACGAAAGCTAATGGCTTAAGGGTGTTGGTAAATTCAGTTAAAGGTTAAGTCAACATAAATGCATGGGGATACATACAAGGGGATAAATCAGAATACCCAGAATAGACACACTTCAATAAATAAGAAAATTTCTAAGGGATGGCCCCACACTTTGCATCAGGCTTCACTGTGGTGGATACAATGTCCTCCCAGCTGCAACTATAAATTAAGAAATAAGGCATTGTGGTAGTGTTCCTATCTCTGGGCCAGGAACATCCCTAAACAGGTCGATTAGGAAATATCTAAATCAGGAAATGGAAGGAAGAAAGAAACACAGGGAAGTAACAATCACCAGACAAGTGGCACTGAGTAAATTAGCAGCTGAAGTATGAAGGTTATGCTTCAGTTATACAGGGTATAGACTACATCTATTGCCTAGAGTTCAGTATAGTTGACCTTAATTAAATAAAGGATGTAAATGTCTTGAAAGCAGTTCAGAAAAGATTTACTAGACTAATACTTGGAATTGGTGAATTGTTTTATGAGGAAAGGTTGAACAGATCAGGCCTTGTATCTCTGGATTTTTAAAAAATTCATTTGGGAAATGTGCGCTTTGCAGACTGGGCCAGCATTTATTGAATTACTAGTGACCTTTGACAGGGGGTGGTTAGCTGCCTTCTTGAACACCGCAGTCCATTTGATATAGGTCCACCTGCAATATCATTTGGGAGGGATTTCCAGATCTTTGACCCAGTGTTCACTCAGGAATGAAGATATGCTTCCAAGTCAGGATGGTGAGAGACTTGGAGAGGATATGGTGCCTTCCCATATATCTGATGCCCTTCTCCTTCTAGATGGTCACAGGTAGAAGGAGCCTTGTTGAAAGTCATCAGTGCATCTTGTAGATGGCACACATTGCTACTACAGTGCATTGACAGAGGATGGAGTGGATGTGGTGCCAATTGCATGCTGCTTTGTCTTAGATGATGTCAAGCTTATTGAGTGTAGTTGGAGCTGCACCCATTTAAGCAAGTAGTGAGTATTCAAGAACACTCCTGACTTGCACCTCTAGACAGTAGACAGGCTTTGGGGTGACAGGAAGTGAGTGCTACTGTATTGCTAGCCTATGATGTGGTCTTGTTGCCACAGTATTTATATAGTTAGTTAGTCAGTTCAATTTCTGATCAATAACCGGTATGTTGATAGTAGGGTGGATTCAGTGATTCCAATCCCTCTTAATGTCAAGGGACAATGATTAGGTTTTGTCCTGTTGAAGATGATCATTTCCTGGCACTTGTGTGGTGCAAACATTACTTGCCACTTGTGAGCGCAAACATGGTTAGTGTTCAGGTTTTGCTGCCTTTGTACATGGACTGCTTCAGTAACTGAGGAGTTGTGAATGATGCTGAATTCTGTGGAATCATTTCTGACCTTGTGATGGAAGAAAGATCATTGATGAAGCAACTAAAGATGTTTGAACCAAGGACATTACCCTGAGGAACCACACCATCATCTTTTGTGCTCAAATGATTCTAATTAAGGCCTGCCAATGCCTTGATGTTAAAGGCAGTCATTCTTGCCTCATCTTTGGAATTTAGCTCTTCTTTCCATGTTTGAACTAAGACTGAAATGAGGTCAGTAGATGAGTTGCCCTGGTGAGAGGCAAACTGGGCATCAGTAAACAGGTAATTGCCAATGAAGTACTGCTTGACAGCATTGTTGATGACTCCTTTCAGCACTTCACTGACAAATGAGAGTAAACTGTTGGGAAGATAATTTGTTGGTTTGGATTTATTCTGCTTTTTGTTTTCATGATATACCAAGGTAATTTTCCATATTATTACATTGATGCCAGTGTCGTAGCTGTACTGGAACAGCTTGACTAGGAGTACAGGAAGAGGCAACTTGATTGAAACATATAAGACCTGAGGGGTCTCAACAGTATAGATGTGGAAAGGATGTTTTCTGTAGAATCTAGAACTAGATATAAAAATAAGGATTTACCCATTCAAATCAGAGCTGAGGCAATTTTTATTTTCTCACAGAGAGTCTTGGGTAATTTGCACCTTTCTTTTGAACAGGCTTTGAATGTTTTTAACACAGAAGTGAATAGATTATCAGGAACAGGTGGGAATGGAAATTTGGGGTTACATTCCATCAGTTATGAACATATTAAATAGTGGAACAGGCTCAAGGGAGCCAAATGGCCTATTCTTGCTCTTGTTCAAATGCTCACATAGAAGTTTGAGAGTTGAAAAGCTACTGGACGGCCTCACCACAAGTGGAGGCTTCTTAAAGAAGTCTAACTCTACTTCCGTCTCCAGAAAAATTCACCCAGTCGTAACTGATCTTGCAGAATACTCTAGTACCAATAGCTTTTGTAGCTCAGCTCCAGACCAATATTTGAATAACTTGCAAACAATTATTTTTTTCTGAATTTACTTATTATTTGGCCAAAATATTGACTAGACTGTTGTATACTTTTGGGCTTGCTAGTGATATGTAAGTGTGTTATTTTTGATAAAACTCTGGTTGAACGTATTTTCACATTGATACCTTCTGTTAGTAATATCTTCTTGTTATTTCTTTTTATAATAGCTGTTTAACTTAAGGAATCTCGAAGACATTTTTCTAATACTTAGTTATATACAACCTAATTTCTCTACATGTACATAATTGGCAATGTACCCTCTGTTTTGAGTTGAAATTTTGCCAATAGAGCAATGGGACAAGGAATCAGTCCACCCTGTTAAGTTGGAAATAACACGTAAGTGTTAAAAGAAACAAGTATGCTCATTGAATGAAATCTTATAATTATCTGTCATATGTCATGTCTATTGAAACAACTACTGCAGCTTCTAGAATGGGAACAGTCCTGCAGCTAGTTCTCTTTTCTATACTGGATATTATGCCTCACTGGGGTAGCGCATGGGAAGTCAAACCCGATTATTCCCAGAGTCATCACAAAAGTTAAACATGTTATGAAAGTGTGCAGGATTCCCCAATTTACCTTTCTTATAGATTCAGTTTGACAGAAAGCACCAACCAGGGATCTGTACTGAACGAGAATTACTATTTATTACACATAAATATTCTAACTAAAGGTAAATAATTATGAATCATTGACATTTAACTCTATTTGTTAAGACTCTAACCCCTTCTAAAACTCCTCCCTCACACACACAAAAATAAACATTGGTGTTATGGGTGGAGGGAGAAACTGGGAACAATGATTTCTATCCACAGATTATAGATTATCCTTTTGGCTTGCCAGGACTTGCTATTTGGTGATCTCTGTCTTCTCCAGATACTTGCACTTGCTTGCAGGAGGCACAGAGTCAGTGACTTAGAATGTGTAAAGTCTCTTTTAGCTAAAAGCAACATCTCACAGCAACTGGTGAAGAGAAACAAGCTGGCTTTCTTTAGGGTTTCTTTTGCTATGGAGGAGAAAATGGCATCTTCCCTTCCAGAGGTTGAATAGCTTCTGCCCAGCATATTCACACACTTCTGACAGCACATCGACTGCAGCTGTTCCAGGAGGCAGTTCACCACCATTTTTTTCAGGACAACTAGGAGCTGGCAATAAATGCTGGCCAGTCAGTGATGTCCACATCCCACAAGAGAATTTTTAAAATCCCATAAGCTATTCAGCCACGTGGGAGCCTGCTATCATAGTTATTAGTAGGCAGAAAGCCTTTTTCAACCACAACTGATCATCACTAGGTGGATCAATCAGTTGAATGTTGCCACCCAAATCTTCCAGCTCCAATCGTCTGCCAGTAAACTTCCCCTACAAGTGTAAATAGAACTTGCAATAAGTGCAGGTAGCTTGCTTTTAAAATTAAAAATTTTTCACAATCCTTGGTTTTTAATACAGTCTTTTTCCCATTCCATTCCACGATCAAAAATACAAAAATGTCTGAGGACATGTTTGGTCAACAGCGGACGGACCATTCATGTATCTTAATAAGAAATACTAATTTTAGCAAGATGCAGTTTATTGCATATGAATAGGTGAAAGTTACATCCAATAGTGAGATGTCAGACTACAAGAAGTTAGCAATGACATACCTGACCCAATGTTTCCTTTAACCTGAATGCCACATAGCTGCTTCATGCGTGGAGGCATTGAATTCTGTTTCTGGAAGTTGCTGATCCTCAACAGCAGGAAAAATTATTGGTAACATCGGTACCCACCAGGATCGAGAGAGAGGTTGTTTGCTCTGGACATGGTGAAATCATCAGATCGAATGGAGCCTAAGACAATCCTGAGTAAGAGGTAGGCCATTTAGAACAGAGTTGAGGAGAAACTTCTTCACCCAGAGAGCGGTGGATATATGGAATGCTCTGCCCCAGAAGGCAGTGGATATATGGAATGCTCTGCCCCAGAAGGCAGTGGAGGCCAAGTCTCTGGATAGTTTCAAGAAAGATAGATAGAACTCTTAAAGATCGTGGAATCAAGGGTTATGGGGATACGGCAGGAACAGGACACTGCTTGTGGATGACCAGCCATGATCATAATGAATGGTGGTGCTGGCTCGAAGGGCCAAATGGCCTACTCCTGCACCTATTGTCTATTGAATATTAACACTTCCAAAACCTTACCTAAAATGTCTTCCTCAAGTTGTTTTCTCCATAGTGAACATTAATACATTTTAAGTACATAACCAATTTAACATTTATCATTACCTCGTCTCCCTCAAGTCTCCTAACTTCAAAAATTCAGACAGTTTAATTCTTCCAGAATATGTTCTGTTTAGTATTTTGAGATAAGTAGGTCTTTTGCTCGAGGACTGTTTATTTTGATGTTGATCTTATTATTCCTGGAAATTATTTCTCCACTAGAGATCTTCATCTCTAGAATGTCCTTTGCAGAGTTACGGTTAAACCCAGCAGTTGGTCCACTACCTTATCTGAAGGACCTCTAATGTCCTCCAATCCTTTACAGACAACTGCTAACTCAGGTATTTTGCACGCACCATCTGGAACACCCATCAAAGATAGCTGCTTTATTGAATCAGGTCCAGCAAATTTTGTTTTAACTCACACTCCAAATAAGTTGGCAAAAATTATATACATGAAATAATGAAAGTTTACTGTATTATTACAACCTCTGTGATGTCCAAGCAATCAGCCTAGATCGAGTGAGAAGGCTGTCTGCTCATAAGTTTTATTTAAGGGAAAGCTGTGTTATTATTGAAGTGATTTAAGCTGTAAATAAAATAGAACTATGATATATATTGCCCCTACATTATGATTCTGTTACTTAGAGTGTGTTTTTATATTATGTGGGCTGCTTGATCAACCAGCACACTCCTGGTCCCAAAGGTGCCTGTTAATAAAAAGACTGGTGTACTTGTCCCCTTGGGGTCTTCAGACCAGGTGTGTATTAACAATATCCAACAAAGATGCAGCTTATTACACGATAGCAAAAGCAGAAGTAATATTGACAATTTGGGCACAGTTACAAAGACTATCAGGAGCTTGAGATGAAATGTCTATCATCATTGTGAGCTTGGGGTGAACTGCTCATTTACCATCTGCTGTTGAAAGGAATAATCAGAGTGAATGGGAGCTTAATGCAGTCTTCAACATTAACACTTTCTAAATCAGGCTTTTAAAACCCTATTTTGTCTTTAGTATTTCCAGAATCCACAACATCTCACTCTCGAAGTGACTATTATTCGTTGTGGGTGAAACTCTGAATATTCCCTTTCCCTGCACAGCCAAGACTACAGGAATTTTCTGAAGAAGGGTCCAGCCTTCTAGCTCCTCTGATGTTGTTGGGCGTGCAGTGTTCAGCCAGCTCTACACCTTGTGGAGAATACTGCCGGGTCAGAGGCCTGTCACACAGGATATCCTGTCGGGTTGGGAGGTCAGTTCTGGTCGCGGTGTTGCATGTTGTTGATCTCCGGTTTGGTTTCTTTGTCACCATGTCCCGGGGATCGAGCGCCGGCTTTGACCGTCACATCACCATTTTCTCCCCGGAGGGAAGGTTATACCAAGTAGGTGAGTGTGTGAGAGAGAGAGCGGCCTGGTACCGGCCACCAGCGCCGGCTCAGAACTGCTCCGTCATCGCGGGCCCAGCCCCCAGGCGGAGGAGGGCGGCCCGAATCCTCCCGTCATTGTGGTGGTGGGGGGGGAGGGAGAGAATAACCCCGTCATTGGGGGGGAGAGAGAGAGAATAACCCCGTCATTGGGGGGGGGGGGGGGAGAGAGAGAGAATAACCCCGTCATGGGGGGGGGGGAGAGAGAGAGAGAATAACCCCGTCATGGGGGGGGGGGGGGAAGAGAGAATAACCCCGTCATGGGGGGGGGGGGGAAGAGAGAATAACCCCGTCATGGGGGGGGGGAAAGAGAGAATAACCCCGTCATGGGGGGGGGGGAAAGAGAGAATAACCCCGTCATGGGGGGGGGGGAAAGAGAGAATAACCCCGTCATGGGGGGGGGGGGGAAAGAGAGAATAACCCCGTCATGGGGGGGGGGGGAAGAGAGAATAACCCCGTCATGGGGGGGGGGGGAAAGAGAGAATAACCCCGTCATGGGGGGGGGGGAAAGAGAGAATAACCCCGTCATGGGGGGGGGGGAAGAGAGAATAACCCCGTCATGGGGGGGGGGGGGAAGAGAGAATAACCCCGTCATTGGGGGGGGGGGAAGAGAGAATAACCCCGTCATGGGGGGGGGGGAAGAGAGAATAACCCCGTCATTGGGGGGGGGGGAAAGAGAGAATAACCCCGTCATTGGGGGGGGGGGAAAGAGAGAATAACCCCGTCATTGGGGGGGGGGGAGGAGAATAACCCCGTCATTGAGGGGTGGGGGGGGAGGAGAATAACCCCGTCATTGAGGGGTGGGGGGGGAGAGAATAACCCCGTCATTGAGGGTGGGGGGGGAGAGAATAACCCCGTCATGGGGGGGGGGGGAAGAGAGAATAACCCCGTCATTGGGGGGGGGGGAAGAGAGAATAACCCCGTCATGGGGGGGGGGGAAGAGAGAATAACCCCGTCATTGGGGGGGGGGGAAAGAGAGAATAACCCCGTCATTGGGGGGGGGGGAAAGAGAGAATAACCCCGTCATTGGGGGGGGGGGGGAGGAGAATAACCCCGTCATTGAGGGGTGGGGGGGGAGGAGAATAACCCCGTCATTGAGGGGTGGGGGGGGAGAGAATAACCCCGTCATTGAGGGTGGGGGGGGAGAGAATAACCCCGTCATGGGGGGGGGGGGAAGAGAGAATAACCCCGTCATTGGGGGGGGGGGGAAGAGAGAATAACCCCGTCATGGGGGGGGGGGAAGAGAGAATAACCCCGTCATTGGGGGGGGGGGAAAGAGAGAATAACCCCGTCATTGGGGGGGGGGGGAAAGAGAGAATAACCCCGTCATTGGGGGGGGGGGGGAGGAGAATAACCCCGTCATTGAGGGGTGGGGGGGGAGGAGAATAACCCCGTCATTGAGGGGTGGGGGGGGAGAGAATAACCCCGTCATTGAGGGTGGGGGGGGAGAGAATAACCCCGTCATTGGGGGGGGGGGTGGGGGGGGAGAGAATAACCCTGTCGTTGAGGGGGGGGTGGGGGGGGGAGAGAATAACCCCGTCGTTGAGGGGGGGGTGGGGGGGGGAGAGAATAACCCCGTCGTTGAGGGGGGGTGGGGGGGGGAGAGAATAACCCCGTCGTGGGTGGGGGGGGGAGAGAATAACCCCGTCATTGGGTGGGGGGGGGAGAGAATAACCCCGTCATTGGGGGGGGGGTGGGGGGGGAGAGAATAACCCCGTCATTGAGGGTGGGGGGGGAGAGAATAACCCCGTCATTGAGGGGGGGGTGGGGTGGGGGGGGGGAGAGAATAACCCTGTCATTGAGGGGGGGGTGGGGTGGGGGGGGGGAGAGAATAACCCCGTCAGTGAGGGGGGGGTGGGGGGGGGGAGAGAATAACCCCGTCAGTGAGGGGGGGGTGGGGGGTGGGGGGGGAGAGAATAACCCCGTCATTGAGGGGTGGGGGGGGAGAGAATAACCCCGTCATTGGGGGGGGGGGGTGGGGGGGGGAGAGAATAACCCCGTCGTTGAGGGGGGGGTGGGGGGGGGAGAGAATAACCCCGTCATTGAGGGGGGGGGTGGGGGGGGGAGAGAATAACCCCGTCATTGGGTGGGGGGGGGAGAGAATAACCCCGTCATTGGGGGGGGGGTGGGGGGGGAGAGAATAACCCCGTCATTGAGGGTGGGGGGGGAGAGAATAACCCCGTCATTGAGGGGGGGGTGGGGGGGGAGAGAATAACCCCGTCATTGAGGGGGGGGTGGGGTGGGGGGGGGAGAGAATAACCCCGTCATTGAGGGGGGGGTGGGGTGGGGGGGGGGAGAGAATAACCCCGTCAGTGAGGGGGGGGTGGGGGGGGAGAGAATAACCCCGTCATGGGGGGGGTGGGGGGGGGGAGAGAATAACCCTGTCATTGAGGGGATGGGGGGGGAGAGAATAACCCCGTCATGGGGTGGGGGGGGAGAGAATAACCCCGTCATGGGGTGGTGGGGGAGAGAATAACCCCGTCATTGAGGGGTGGGGGGGGAGAGAATAACCCCGTCATTGAGGGTGGGGGGGGAGAGAATAACCCCGTCATTGGGGGGGGGGGTGGGGGGGAGAGAATAACCCTGTCATTGAGGGGGGGGTGGGGGGGGGAGAGAATAACCCCGTCGTTGAGGGGGGGGTGGGGGGGGGAGAGAATAACCCCGTCGTTGAGGGGGGGTGGGGGGGGGAGAGAATAACCCCGTCGTTGAGGGGGGGGGGTGGGGGGGGGGAGAGAATAACCCCGTCATTGGGTGGGGGGGGGAGAGAATAACCCCGTCATTGGGGGGGGGTGGGGGGGGAGAGAATAACCCCGTCATTGGGTGGGGAGAGAATAACCCCGTCATTGGGGGTGGGGAAGAGAGAATAACCCCGTCATTGTGGGGGGAGAGAATAACCCCGTCATTGGGATGGGGGGATGAGAATAACCCCGTCATTGTGGGGGGGGGAGAGAATAACCCCGTCATTGGGTTGGGGGGGGAGAGAATAACCCCGTCATTGTGGGGGGGGAGAGAATAACCCCGTCATTGTGGGGGGGGGTGGGGGGGAGAGAATAACCCCGTCATGGTGGGGGGGAGAGAATAACCCCGTCATTGTGGGGGGCTGGGGGTGAGGGAATAACCCCGTCATTGTGGGGGTGGTGGGGGAGAATAACCCCGTCATTGGGTTGGGGGGAGAGAATAACCCCGTCATTGGGTTGGGGGAGGAGAATAACCCCGTCATTGTGGGGGGGAGAGAATAACCCCGTCATTGTGGGGGGGGTGGGGGGGAGAGAATAACCCCGTCATGGTGGGGGGGAGAGAATAACCCCGTCATTGTGGGGGGGGGAGAGAATAACCCCGTCATTGGGTTGGGGGGAAGAGAATAACCCCGTCATTGTGGGGGGGGAGAGAATAACCCCGTCATTGTGGGGGGGGAGAGAATAACCCCGTCATTGGGTTGGGGGGGAGAGAATAAACCCGTCATTGTGGGGGGGGAGAGAATAACCCCGTCATTGTGGGGGGGGAGAGAATAACCCCGTCATTGTGGGGGGGGGAGAGAATAACCCCGTCATTGGCTTGGGGGGGAGAGAATAACCCCGTCATTGTGGGGGGGGAGAGAATAACCCCGTCATTGTGGGGGGGAGAGAATAATCCCGTCATTGGGTTGGGGGGAGAGAATAACCCCGTCATTGTGGGGGGGGAGAGAGTAACCCTGTCAGTGGGTTGGGGGGGAGAGAATAACCCCGTCATTGTGGGGGGGGTGGGGGGGAGAGAATAACCCCGTCATTGGGTTGGGGGGAGAGAATAACCTCGTCATTGGGTTGGGGGGAGAGAATAACCTCGTCATTGGGTTGGGGGGAGAGAATAACCCCGTCATTGGGTGGGGAGAGAATAACCCCGTCATTGGGTTGGGGGGAGAGAATAACCCCGTCATTGTGGGGGGGGGTGGGGGGGAGAGAATAACCCCGTCATTGTCGGGGGGGGGTTTGGGGGAGAGAATAACCCCGTCATTGTGGGGGGGGTGGGGGGGAGAGAATAACCCCGTCATTGTGGGGGGGGGGTTGGGGGGAGAGAATAACCCCGTCATTGTGGGGGGGTGGTGGGGGTGAGAGAATAACCCCGTCATGTGGGGGGGAGAGAATAACCCCGTCATTGTGGGGGGGGGAGGGGGGGAGAGAATAACCCCGTCATTGTGGGGGGGGGGAGGGGGGGAGAGAATAACCCCGTCATTGTGGGGGGGGGATGGGGGGAGAGAATAACCCCGTCATTGTGGGGGGGGGAGAGAATAACCCCGTCATTGTGGGGGGGGGGAGAGAATAACCCCGTCAATGGGTTGGGGGCAGAGAATAACCCCGTCATTGGGTTGGGGGGAGAGAATAACCCCGTCATTGTTGTGGGGAGAGAATAACCCCGTCATTGGGTTGTGGGGAGAGAATAACCCCGTCATTGTGGGGGGGAGAGAATAACCCCGTCAATGGGTTGGGGGGAGAGAATAACCCTGTCATTGTGGGGGGGGTGGGGGGGAGAGAATAACCCCGTCATTGTGGGGGGGAGAGAATAACCCTGTCATTTGGTTGGGGGGAGAGAATAACCCCGTCATTGTGGGGGGGGTGGGGGGGAGAGAATAACCCCGTCATTGTTGGGGGGGTCGGGGGGAGAGAATAACCCCGTCATTGTTGGGGGGAGAGAATAACCCCGTCATTGTGGGGGGGAGAGAATAACCCCGTCATTGTGGGGGGGGTGGGGGGGAGAGAATAACCCCGTCATTGTGGGGGGGAGAGAATAACCCTGTCATTTGGTTGGGGGGAGAGAATAACCCCGTCATTGTGGGGGGGAGAGAATAACCCCGTCATTGTGGGGGGGGTGGGGGGGAGAGAATAACCCCGTCATTGTGGGGGGGAGAGAATAACCCTGTCATTTGGTTGGGGGGAGAGAATAACCCCGTCATTGTGGGGGGGGTGGGGGGAGAGAATAACCCCGTCATTGTTGGGGGGAGAGAATAACCCCGTCATTGTGGGGGGCAGAGAATAACCCCGTCATTGGGTTGGGGGGAGAGAATAACCTCGTCATCGGGGGAGGGGGAGAGAATAACCCCGTCATTGGGTTGGGGGGAGAGAATAACCCCGTCATTGGGTGGGGAGAGAATAACCCCGTCATTGTGGGGGGGAGAGAATAACCCTGTCATTGTGGGGGGGTTGGGGGAAGAGAATAACCCCGTCATTGTGGGGGGGTGAGAATAACCCCGTCATTGTGGGGGGGGTGGGGGGGAGAGAATAACCCCGTCATTGTGGGGGTGGTGGGGGGGAGAGAATAACCCCGTCATTGTGGGGGGGAGAGAATAACCCCGTCTTTGTGGGGGGGGTGGGGGGGAGAGAATAACCTCGTCTTTGGGTTGGGGGGAGAGAATAACCCCGTCATTGTGGGGTGGAGAGAATAACGCCGTCATTGTGGGGGGGGGTGGGGGGGAGAGAATAACCCCGTCATTGTGGGGGGGGTTGGGGTGAGAGAATAACCCCGTCATTGGGTTGGGTGGAGAGAATAACCCCGTCATTGGGTGGGGAGAGAATAACCCCGTCATTGGGGTGGGGGGAGAGAATAACCCCGTCATTGTGGGGGGGAGAGAATAACCCTGTCATTGGGTTGGGGGGAGAGAATAACCCCGTCATTGTGGGGGGGGTGGGGGGGGAGAGAATAACCCCGTCATTGTGGGGGGGGGGGTGGTGGTGAGAATAACCCCGTCATTGTGGGGGGGAAGAATAACCCCGTCATTGTGGGGTGGGTGGGGGGGAGAGAATAACCCCGTCATTGTGCGGGGGGTGGGGGGGAGAGAATAACCCCGTCATTGTGGGTGGGGAGAGAATAACCCCGTCATTGGGTTGGGGGGAGAGAATAACCTCGTCATCGGGGCAGGGGAGAGAATAACCCCGTCATCGGGGTTGGGGGGAGAGAATAACCCCGTCATTGTGGGGCGGAGAGAATAACCCTGTCATTGTGGGGGGGTTGGGTGAGAGAATAACCCCGTCATTGTGGGGGGGTGGGGGGGAGAGAATAACCCCGTCATTGGGTTGGGGGGAGAGAATAACCCCGTCATTGGGTTGGGGGGAGAGAATAACCCCGTCATTGGGTTGGGGGGAGAATAACCCCGTCATTGTGGGGGTGAGAGAATAACCCTGTCTTTGGGTTGTGGGGAGAGAATAACCTCGTCATTGGGTTGGGGGGAGAGAATAACCCCGTCATTGGGTGGGGAGAGAAGAACCCCGTCATTGTTGGTGGGAGAGAATAACCCTGTCATTGGGTTGGGGGGAGAGAATAACCTTGTCATTGGGTTGGGGGGAGAGAATAACCCCGTCATTGTGTGGGGAGAGAATAACCCCGTCATTGTCGAGGGGAGAGAATAACCCCGTCATTGGGTTGGGGGGAGAGAATAACCCCGTCATTTGGTTGGGGGGAGAGAATAACCTCGTCATTGGGTTGGGGGGACAGAATAACCCCGTCATTGGGTGGGGAGAGAATAACCCCGTCATTGGGTTGGGGGGAGAGAATAACCCCGTCATTGTGGGGGGGAGAAAATAACCCTGTCATTGGGTTGGGGGGAGAGAATAACCCCGTCATTGTGGGGGGGGTGGGGGGGAGAGAATAACCCCGTCATTGTGGGGGGGGTGGGGGGGAGAGAATAACCCCGTCATTGTGTGGGGGAGAGAATAACCCTGTCATTGGGTTGGGGGGAGAGAATAACCTCGTCATCGGGGGAGGGGGAGAGAATAACCCCGTCATTGGGTTGGGGGGAGAGAATAAGCCCGTCATTGGGTGGGGAGAGAATAACCCCGTCATTGTGGGGGGGAGCGAATAACCCTGTCATTGTGGGGGGGTTGGGGGAAGAGAATAACCCCGTCATTGTTGGGGGGGTGGGGGGGAGAGAATAACCCCGTCATTGGGTTGGGGGGAGAGAATAACCCCGTCATTGGGTGGGGAGAGAATAACCCCGTCATTGTGGGGGGGAGAGAATAACCCTGTCATTGGGTTGCGGGGAGAGAATAACCTCGTCATTGGGTTGGGGGGAGAGAATAACCCCGTCATTGGGTGGGGAGAGAATAACCCCGTCATTGTGGGGGGGAGAGAATAACCCCGTCATTGGGTTTGGGGGAGAGAATAACCCCGTCATTGTGGGGGGGAGAGAATAACCCTGTCATTGGGTTGGGGGGAGAGAATAACCTCGTCATCGCGGGAGGGGGAGAGAATAACCCCGTCATTGTGTTGGGGGAGAGAATAACCCCGTCATTGGGTGGGGCGAGAATAACCCCGTCATTGTGGGGGGGAGAGAATAACCCTGTCATTGTCGGGGGGTTGGGGGAAGAGAATAACCCCGTCATTGTGGGGGGGTGGGGGGGAGAGAATAACCCCGTCATTGTGGGGGGGTGGGGGGGAGAGAATAACCCCGTCATTGGGTGGGGAGAGAATAACCCTGTCATTGGGTTGGGGGGAGAGAATAACCTCGTCATTGGGTTGGGGGGAGAGAATAACCTCGTCATTGGGTTGGGGGGAGAGAATAACCCCGTCATTGGGTTGGGGGGAGAGAATAACCCCTTCATTGGGCGGGGAAAGGATAACCCCATCATTGTGGGGGGGAGAGAATAACCCTGTCATTGGTTTGGGGGGAGAGAATAATCTCGTCATTGGGTTGGGGGGAGAGAATAACCCCGTCATTGGGTGGGGAGAGAATAACCCCGTCATTGTGGGGGGAGAGAATAACCCCGTCATTGGGTTGGGGGGAGAGAATAACCCCGTCATTGTGGGGGGGAGAGAATAACCCTGTCATTGGGTTGGGGGGAGAGAATAACCTCGTCATCGGGGGAGGGGGAGAGAATAACCCCGTCAATGGGTGGGGAGAGAATAACCCCGTCATTGTGGGGGGAAGAGAATAACCCCGTCATTGGGTTGGGGGGAGAGAATAACCCCGTCATTGGGTGGGATGAGAATAACCCTGTCATTGGGTTGGGGGGAGAGAATAACCTCGTCATCGGGGGAGGGGGAGAGAATAACCCCGTCATTGGGTTGGGGGGAGAGAATAACCCCATCATTGGGTTGGGGGGAGAGAATAACCCCGTCATTGGGTGGGGAGAGAATAACCCCGTCATTGGGTTGTGGGGAGAGAATAACCTCGTCATTGGGTTGGGGGGAGAGAATAACCCCGTCGTTGGGTGGGGAGAGAATAACCCCATCATTGGGGGGGGGAGAGAATAACCCTGTCATTGGGTTGGGGGGAGAGAATAATCTCGTAATTGGGTTGGGGGGAGAGAATAACCCCGTCATTGGGTGGGGAGAGAATAACCCCGTCATTGTGGGGGGGAGAGAATAACCCTGTCATTGGGTTGGGGGGAGAGAATAATCTCGTAATTGGGTTGGGGGGAGAGAATAACCCCGTCATTGGGTGGGGAGAGAATAACCCCGTCATTGTGGGGGGGAGTTAATAACCCTGTCATTGGGTTGGGGGGGAGAGAATAACCTCGTGATTGGGTTGGGGGGAGAGAATAACCCCGTCATTGGGTGGGGAGAGAATAACCCCGTCATTGTGGGGGGGAGAGAATAACCCCGTCATTGGGTTGGGGGGAGAGAATAACCCCGTCATTGTGGGGGGGAGAGAATAACCCTGTCATTGGGTTGGGGGGAGAGAATAACCTCGTCATCGGGGGAGGGGGAGAGAATAACCCCGTCATTGTGGGGGGAAGAGAATAACCCCGTCATTGGGTTGGGGGGAGAGAATAACGCCGTCATTGGGTTGGGGGGAGAGAATAACCTCGTCATCGGGGGAGGGGGAGAGAATAACCCCGTCATTGTGGGGGGAAGAGAATAACCCCGTCATTGGGTTGGGGGGAGAGAATAACCCCGTCATTGGGTGGGGAGAGAATAACCCTGTCATTGGGTTGGGGGGAGAGAATAACCTCGTCATCGTGGGAGGGGGAGAGAATAACCCCGTGATTAGGTTGGGGGGAGAGAATAACCCCGTCATTGGGTTGGGGGTAGAGAATAACCCCGTCATTGGGTGGGGAGAGAATAACCCCGTCATTGTCGGGGGGAGAGAATAACCCCGTCATTGGGTTGGGGGGAGAGAATAACCCCGTCATTGGGTGGGGAGAGAATAACCCCGTCATTGTGGGGGGGAGAGAATAACCCTGTCATTGGGTTGGGGGGAGAGAATAACCTCGTCATCGGGGGAGGGGGAGAGAATAACCCCGTCAATGGGTTGGGGGGAGAGAATAACCCCGTCATTGGGTGGGGAGAGAATAACCCCGCCATTGTCGGGGG
Source organism: Stegostoma tigrinum (assembly GCF_030684315.1). Classification (NCBI taxonomy): domain Eukaryota; kingdom Metazoa; phylum Chordata; class Chondrichthyes; order Orectolobiformes; family Stegostomatidae; genus Stegostoma; species Stegostoma tigrinum. The sequence goes on from NC_081363.1 coordinate 55,942,143, forward strand.
GAGAGAATAACCCTGTCATTGGGTTGGGGGGAGAGAATAACCTCGTCATCGGGGAAGGGGGAGAGAATAACCCCATCATTGGGTTGGGGGGAGAGAATAACCCCGTCATTGGGTGGGGAGAGAATAACCCCGTCATTGTGGGGGGAGAGAATAACCCCGTCATTGGGTTGGGGGGAGAGAATAACCCCGTCATTGTGGGGGGGAGAGAATAACCCTGTCATTGGGTTGGGGGGAGAGAATAACCTCGTCATCGGGGGAGGGGGAGAGAATAACCCCGTCAATGGGTGGGGAGAGAATAACCCCGTCATTGTGGGGGGAAGAGAATAACCCCGTCATTGGGTTGGGGGGAGAGAATAACCCCGTCATTGGGTTGGGGGGAGAGAATAACCCCGTCATTGGGTGGGATGAGAATAACCCTGTCATTGGGTTGGGGGGAGAGAATAACCTTGTCATCGGGGGAGGGGGAGAGAATAACCCCGTCATTGGGTTGGGGGGAGAGAATAACCCCATCATTGGGTTGGGGGGAGAGAATAACCCCGTCATTGGGTGGGGAGAGAATAACCCCGTCATTGGGTTGTGGGGAGAGAATAACCTCGTCATTGGGTTGGGGGGAGAGAATAACCCCGTCATTGGGTGGGGAGAGAATAACCCCATCATTGTGGGGGGGAGAGAAAAACCCTGTCATTGGGTTGGGGGGAGAGAATAATCTCGTAATTGGGTTGGGGGGAGAGAATAACCCCGTCATTGGGTGGGGAGAGAATAACCCCGTCATTGTGGGGGGGAGTTAATAACCCTGTCATTGGGTTGGGGGGAGAGAATAACCTCGTCATTGGGTTGGGGGGAGAGAAGAACCCCGTCATTGGGTGGGGAGAGAATAACCCCGTCATTGTGGGGGGGAGAGAATAACCCCGTCATTGGGTTGGGGGGAGAGAATAACCCCGTCATTGTGGGGGGGAGAGAATAACCCTGTCATTGGGTTGGGGGGAGAGAATAACCTCGTCATCGGGGGAGGGGGAGAGAATAACCCCGTCATTGTGGGGGGAAGAGAATAACCCCGTCATTGGGTTGGGGGGAGAGAATAACCCCGTCATTGGGTGGGGAGAGAATAACCCTGTCATTGGGTTGGGGGGAGAGAATAACCTCGTCATCGTGGGAGGGGGAGAGAATAACCCCGTGATTAGGTTGGGGGGAGAGAATAACCCCGTCATTGGGTGGGGAGAGAATAACCCTGTCATTGGGTTGGGGGGAGAGAATAACCTCGTCATCGTGGGAGGGGGAGAGAATAACCCCGTGATTAGGTTGGGGGGAGAGAATAACCCCGTCATTGGGTTGGGGGTAGAGAATAACCCCGTCATTGGGTGGGGAGAGAATAACCCCGTCATTGTCGGGGGGAGAGAATAACCCCGTCATTGGGTTGGGGGGAGAGAATAACCCCGTCATTGGGTGGGGAGAGAATAACCCCGTCATTGTGGGGGGGAGAGAATAACCCTGTCATTGGGTTGGGGGGAGAGAATAACCTCGTCATCGGGGGAGGGGGAGAGAATAACCTCGTCATCGGGGAAGGGGGAGAGAATAACCCCATAATTGGGTTGGGGGGAGAGAATAACCCCGTCATTGGGTGGGGAGAGAATAACCCCGCCATTGTCGGGGGGAGAGAATAACCCTGTCATTGGGTTGGGGGGAGAGAATAACCTCGTCATCGGGGGAGGGGGAGAGAATAACCCCGTCATTGGGTTGGGGGGAGAGAATAACCTCGTCATCGGGGAAGGGGGAGAGAATAACCCCATCATTGGGTTGGGGGGAGAGAATAACCCCGTCATTGGGTGGGGAGAGAATAACTCCGTTTTTGGGGGGGGGGCAGAGAATAACCCCATCATTGGGGGTGTTGAAGAGAGAATAACCCCGTCATTGTGGGGGGGAGAGAATAACCCCGTCATTGGGTGGGGAGAGAATAACCCCGTCATTGGGAGGGGGGGGGAGAGAATAACCCCGTCATTGGGGGTGGGGAAGAGAGAATAACCCCGTCATTGTGGGGGGAAGAGAATAGCCCCGTCATGGTGGGGGGGAGAGAATAACCCCGTCATTGGGTGGGGGGGAGAGAATAACCCTGTCATTGGGTTGGGGGGAGAGAATAACCTCGTCATCGGTGGGTCGGGGGTGAGAGAATAACCCCGTCATTGGTGGGGGGGGAGGAGAATCACCCCGTCATTGGTGGGGGGGGGGTGGGGAGGAGAATCACCCCGTCAATGGTGGGGGGGGGAGGAGAATCACCCCGTCATTGGTGGGCGGGGGCTTGGGGAGGAGAATCACCCCGTCATTGGTGGGGTGGGGGAGGAGGAGGAGAATCACCCCGTCATTGGTCGGGGGGGGAGGAGAATCACCCCGTCTTTGGTGGGCGGGGGGGTGTGGAGGAGAATCACCCCGTCATTGGTGGGGGGGGGGAGGAGGAGGAGAATCACCCTGTCATTGGTGGTGGGGGGAGGAGAATCACCCCGTCATTGGTGGGGTGGGGGGAGGAGAATCACCCCGTCATTGGTGGGGGGGGGGTGGAGGAGAATCACCCCGTCATTGGTCGGGGGGAAGGAGAATCACCCCGTCATTGGGGGTGGGGGAGAATCACCCCGTCACTGGGCGGGGGAGCGAATAACCCTGTCATGGAGTGGGGGGGAGAGAATACCCCGTCACTGGGCAGGAGAGAGAATAACCCTGTCATGGTGGGGGGAGAGAATAATGGTGGTGGGAGAGAATAACCCCGTCATTGGTTGGGGGGAAGAGAATAACCCTGTCATGGTGGGGAGTGAGAATACCCCGTCATTGAGTTGGGGGGGGAGAGAGAGAATAACCCCGTCATTGGTGGGGGGGGAGCAAGGAGAATAACCCCGTCATCGGCGGGGGGGAAGGGAATAACCCTGTCATTGGGGGTGGGGAAGAGAATAACCCTGTCATTGGCTGGGGGGGAAGAGAATAACCCCGTCATGGGGGGGAGAGAATAATGGGGGTGAGAGAATAACCCCGTCATTGGCGGGGGGGCGGGAGGGAATAACCCTGTCATTGGGGGTGGGGAAGAGAATAACCGTGTCATTGGCGGGGGGCGAAGAGAATAACCCCGTCATTGGGGGGTCGGAGAGAATAACCCCGTCATTGGGGGGTGGAGGGAATAATCCCGTCATTGTGGGGGGAGGGAATAACCCCGTCATGGGGGAGAGAGAATAAATTGGGGGGGGAGATAATAACCCCGTCATTGGGGGTGGGGGAAGAGAATAATCCTGTCATTGGCGGGGGAGTGAATAACCCCGTCATTCCGGCGGGGGAGGGAATAATCCCGTCATTGCGGGAGGTTGGGGGGAGAGAATAACCCCGTCATTCGGGGGGTGGGGAGAGAATAACCCCGTCATTGTCGGGATGATGGGGCGGGTGGGTAGTGAGAATAACCCCGTCATTGTGGGGCAGGGGGTCAGGGGAGTGAACTACCTAGTCATTGTCGGGGTGGTGGCGTCGGTGAATGGGTGAGAGAATAATCCCATCATTGTGGGGGTGGTGGCGTCGGTGAATGGGTGAGAGAATAACACCGTCACTGGGGTGCAGACGGTGGAGTGGGGGAGTGAATAACCCCGTCATTATTAGGGGGGAGTGGGGGGAGGTAGGAAGAGTGAGTTTAACCCTGTCATTGGTGGGGGTGGGAAGAGAGAATAACTCAGTCACGGGGCTGGTGGGGGGAGGGGGAGAGAATAACACTGTCACTATGGCGGGGTGGGGTGACGTGTGGGAAGAGAGAGAATAACCCCGTCACTGAGGTGGTGGAGGGAGAGGGCGAGAATAACCCCATCACTGTGATGGGGAAGTAGCGGGAGAGAATAACCCCTTCGCTGTGAGGGGGGGAGAGAATAACCACTTCGCTGTGAGGGAGGGGGAAGGGGGAGAGCATTGCTGTATTGGGTGGAGAAATGCAGGCTGAGGGGAAGAGAATAACCCCGTCACTGTTGGGGGTTGGGGGGAAGGGGCTGAGAATAACCCCATCACAGTATGGGGGAGGGAAGGGGAATGGGGAGTTTTTAACCCATCACTGTGGGGGGGTGGTGGGAAGAGAGAGAATAACCATGTCACTGAGGTGGAGTGTAGGGGTGGGGGTGGGTGTGCGGGGAGAATAACACTGGGGAAGGGTGGTGCAGAGTGTAACCCCATCGCTGTGGGGTGGGTGGGAGGGAGGGAGGGGGTCGTGGGGTTGTTGGTGGAGAGTATAATCCTGTCCCTTGGGGAGAGGCGGTGTTGAGGGTTTAACCCCATCACTGTTGGTGGCGGGGAGAGAATAGCCCCATTACTGTGGGGTGGGGGGTGGGGATTGGAAAAGGGGAGGAGAATAACCCTACTTGGGGGGGGGGCGGTTTTGGAGAATAACCCCAACAGTGTGGGTGGGTGTTGGGGAGGGGTGGGGAATAACCCTGTGGCTATGGTGGGGCAAGGAGGAAGGAAGCGGAATAATTCTCTCACTGTGGGGGAGGGAAATAAATCTGTCACTGTGAGGGTGGGCAGAGAGGGAGAGGGAGAGGGGAGTGAAATAACCCCATCACTGTGGGAGGTGGAGAAGGAGCAGAGGAGTGGGAAATATCCCTGTCACTGTTGGGTTGGGAGATGGGAGGGGAATAACCCCGTCATGTCAGGGAAGTGGGGAGGGGAATAAGCCCGTCACTAGGAGTTGGGGGGACTAACCCCATCACTGTAGGGGTGGGGGGAAGGGGGAGGGGAAAAACCCTGTCACTATGGGGGTGGGGGAGAGGGAGTCGGTGGGGCGAATAACCCTGTCACTGTAGGGGAAGGGGGAGGAGAATAACCCCATCACTGTGGGGTTGCGTGGAAGATGGAGTGGGGAGGGGAATAACCCCGTCACTGTGGGGGTGGGGGCGGCAGAGGGAGTTGTGAGAAGAATAACCCTGTCACTGTGTGGAGTAGGGGTAGGGCTCGAGAATAACCCCAACGGTGTGGGTGGATGTTGGAGAGGGGTGGGGAGTAACACTGTCACTGTGGGAGAGGGGAATAACCCTGCCACAGGTGGGGTGAGGGAGGGGAATAACCCAGTCATTGTAGGGGAAGTGGGGAGGGATATAAGCCCGTCACTGTTGGGGAGGGAAAGAGAGCGGAGGGGAATAACCCGGTCACTGTGGGGGATGGAAAGAGGGGGAAGAGGAATAACCCTGTTACTGTGGGCGAGGGGGGCGGGGTGGAAGGAAGAGGGGAGCGGAATAACCCTGTCACTTTCGGGAGGGAAATAAATCCGTCACTGTGGGGATGGGCAGAGAGGGAGAGGGGAGTGGAATAACCCCATCACTGTGGGAGGTGGAGGAGGGGTAGAAGAGTGGGAAATATCCCTGTCACTGTTGGGTTGGGAGATGAGAGGGGAATAACCCTGTCACTGTGTGGGGAGGGAAAGAGAGCAGAGGGAAATAACCCTGTCACTGTGGGGTGGGGGTGGGAGTGGTGGTAGAGGGACTGGAGAGGGGAATAACCCTCTCACTGTGGGGTGGGGTGAGCGTGGGCATAGAGGGAGTGGGGAGGGGAATAACCCTGTCACTGTGGGGATGGGGGTGGGAAGAAGAGGAGGAGGGAGGGGGTGGGAATAACCCCATTACTGTGGGGTGGGGGGGTATGCAGAAGTGGGTGGAGGGAAACAGGAGGAGGGTAACCCCGTCACTGTGGCGGTGGTGGAGAGAGGGAGAGGGGAGGGGAATAAACCTGTCACTGTGGGAGTGAAGGAAGTTGGGGGTAGGAAAAGGGATGGGGACCTAACTCCATCACTGTGGCGGTGGGGGACAGAGGGGAGGGAGGGGAATAACGCTGTCACTGTTTTGGGGGGAGGAGAGGAGAAGGGAAATAACCCTGTCACTGTGGGAGTGATGGAAGGTGGGGGTAGGAAAAGGGATGGGGACATAACCCCGTCACTGTGTGGGAGGTAGGCGGGAGGAAAATAGCCTCATTACTGTGGGTGGGTGGGGATGGGAAGGGATGTATCCCTTTGGAAGGGGAAGTAACCAAGGAGTTTGGATGGGTGAGAAAATGTGTGGGGTGGGGATTAACTCCATCACTGGTGGGGTGGATGGAGTAATAACCCTATCAGAGTAGATGGGGGGGGTGCGGAATGACCCCAACATGGGAGGGGAGAAAGAAAATAAACCCATCACAGTGAAGCAGGTGGGTAAACAGCCCCATTACAACAAGAAGTGGGGTACAGGTAAGTAACCCCAATTCACCGTGTGTTTGGTGTGGCAGGTAAATAACCCATTGCTGAAGTAAGTGTGGGGGTTGTGGGTGCTCGTAAATTACTCCATCATAGCAGATGGGGGAACATGGTAAATAATTGTTCACATGAGGGGGAGCATGCTAATAAATAACCCCATCACCAAAGGGAAAAAGGTGGGGGTTGCTGGTCAGTTCCCCATCATGGTGGGAGGGCAATGGTAAACAGCCATGTTACTGTGGGACAGGGACAGTGACAGTAAACAATACACAGGATGGGTTAAATAATTTCAGCACAGGGGACTAAAGACATCACCTGGAATAAAGGTAGCACACTATGGGGGATATAAATGATCCCAAAACTGAGTGGAGGGGTAAGAAATCTCAACACTAAATGATCCATCACAGAACGGGGGAGGGATCTAAATAATTCCAGTACACAGAGGGATTGGGTAAATTATCCTAGCAACCCCAGGTTAGCTGTAACACAGATATGGTGAGGCAATGGCGTGGTGGGAAATCCTGAAACAGATTGGAGGAGGAGGGGTGAGAAGGGTTAAATCCCAGTGCAGAAGTGTTAGGGGGGGCAAGGTGTTAACCTCGGGAGTGAGCCTGGAAGGGAAACATTCTAGTTGTTGTGTGGGATCAGAGAGAGTGGAGTTCATGGGCAGCTCAAATGTTGCTGTTGATGTGTGGATAATAATTTGTTGAAATAGTCAACATCTAGTAAGTGTTAGCGATGGTTTTGTGATGATTCAAGTTTTCAGAATGAGATCCGCCACAGCAAACTGAATTTGACTTGTGTTTCAGTGTCGTCAATCCCTTAGGGAATTTGTGTCTTTTGCAGAATATGCTTTTAAGGCTATAAACCAGGGTGGCCTCACTTCAGTCGCTGTTCGTGGAAAGGACTGTGCTGTAATAGTTACACAGAAGAAAGTGCCGGTGAGTGCAATTAAGTATTTTTTAAGTGGCTACATTTGAATAGAGGGGATTAACTAGGAGGAACTGAAATGGTATTACCAAAAAAAAGTTAAAGGAAGGAACTGTTGCTAAGTTATAATGTTCATGTTGCAGTAGGCATATAGCTTAACTCGAAGCTCAGAAATTTGCATTCACACGGCAAAATCAAGAAATGAAAAGGTGATTGCAGTAAAAAGTGAATTTTGAATTGTTGTAAACTCAAGCAGATCAATTGTGTGCTTTAGGGAATGAAACCTCTGTTTCTAATCAGTCTGACTGTTCCAACACTGATATTGTTCACTGCTAACTACTCTTTAGAATGGTCTAGAAAGCTACCCAGTTAGCCCATCACCCTCAACCTTGTGGCAACTGATGGGTAGAAAATGCTGACCTTGATAATGCTGCTTACATCCCAGGACCAAATTTGTTCTTTTGAAAAAAAGACTGTGTTCCTAGCCAGTAACTAAGTTAAATGAATAATCAAGCTGTCTTGATGAATCAGATGGTCAAACAAACTATGTTGATTTACTCCTAAATTGTACATTATGGAGTTAGCTGACCTCGGAAGGAGCAGAAATTGATGTGGTCCAGATCACCTCAGTTAATTTAAGGCCTTGTAAGTTATCTATGGTAAGTTGTAAACTGCCTACTTCTGATCTCTGCCTGAGATTCCATGGTCAAAAAATCGTATGACACCAGGTTATAATCCAACAGATTTATTTGAAGACCCAAGCTTTCAGAGTCTCGCTCCTTTGCAGAAGAAAGAGTGAGATTCCAAAAGCATGTGTTTTCAAATAAACCTGTTGGACTGTACCCTGGTGTCGTGAAATTTTTGACCTTGTTCACCCCAGTCCAACACCTGAACCTTCACATCATGAGATTCCATGGAGAGACATGTATGAAGATATTAGTCACAAATGGGATCTGACCTGGCTGTAAATGTCAGAATAGTTCTAGCTGTCATTGTCCGTTCTCTGCTAACCATCACTATTCAGGAAAGGAGCAAGAAAATCTAACTGAAATAATTGCATCCTGCATTTTTTAAGCAGCAGTATTTTTATATTATCACTTCAATTTAAATGTTGAAATCAGTCTTAATAGTATCTACCTAGTGCACAGTATAAATAAAATAAATGGGGCCAAATGTATGAATATATGCATAAATAACACTGAATAGAGAGAGAACTGAGATAGTCTGCCTGTTGAGTGGAAAATAAGTTCATTAGTGAGACATGATAATTTTCTTTATATGTTACTGACAGATGAAATTCAGTATAGAACAGTGAAGTGAGATGGTTGGGAATGTAAACAAAGTCAAGAGAATCCAAAATAAGTGGTGGTAGACTGGGTAATATAAAAGAACAGAAGGACTTTGAATGCATGTCTTTAGTACCCTGAAAGTAGCAACACAGATAGATAAGATGTTTAAGAAGGCATATTGAACATTTGTCTTTAGTAGTTCACACAGGGAACATAAGAAATGGGATCAGCAGCAGACCAAATAACCCTGTTCCCAATCCCTCTTGATTTCCTGGGTGACTGAAAGCCTGTCTGTCTCAGCTTTTAAAATTATATTCAATGATTGAGCATCCACAATCTTTTGAAGTACAAACTGAAACTGACAAGCTACTGACCAAGAGCTGAACATGAGATCGGGCTGGCTAGTTGTTTTTTTGGCAGCACGTACATAGTGAGCTGAATAACCACCTCGTGCCATACATCAGTAAAATCTGTGCTTTCAGAGGTAGATATTGGTTGGATTGTATTTTGTTGTGTCTGATAGCTCAAATAAGGTTCTGAATTTGGAATTTTTTAACACTGACTAAAACGTTTCAACTGTGTGTCAACTTAGCTGAATGGCAGCAGTTTTTGAGATATTAGAATGTCAGAGATTGAGGTCAACACTTGTATGTTCAGGGCAGAAATTCTCAATTTCTGTGATGTTAAACCATATGCTCATCAAAGTGCCTTCAGCTTTTTAGACCCTAAACTCTGGAATTCTCATTCTATTTCTCTCTCTCCCTTCAAATCTCACCTTTAAAATCTATTTCTGACTAAGCTTTTGGTGACCTGAATTCATTTGTATGCTTGCTCACTTTTCATGTTTGAGATAGCATGGTTTGTAGTGGTCAAACCAATGTCTACAGGGAATTTTGTTTTTAATTTGGAGATGAATTGCTGTTTCCTTTTTTTCCAGTTAATTGTCTGATATTACTCTGTTTATAATGTAAAATATGTGGTAATAAAAGCAAAATTGAGCTGGAAATCTGAAAGAAAACAGAAAATGTTAGAGATCCTCAGCAGGCTAGAGAGCAGCTGAAGAGAAAAATAGAATGAATCCTTTTGGATTGATCAGATATTGATGTGCGGAATCTCCAAAAAGACTGCTGTCCAATTTTATAATTGCGTTTTCAACATAGCAAAGGTTGTGGAGATTGAATTACAACCAGTTGTAATTCATCTATGTAAAGAGACAATTACATGCCACTCAGGGGCTGTTGTGTCACAGTGGCCATGTCCCAACCTCTTAACCATAAGGGCTTGGTTCAAGTCTCACCTGCTCCAGAGGTCTGTAATGATATCTCTGAACAGGCTGATTTAGAAAATATAATGACACGACAATATGGGACCTTTGTGGTACAGTAGTATGTCTCTACCTCTGAGCCAGGAGATGCAGCATCAAGTCCCACCTGTTCTAGAAGTGTGTATAAACACCTCTGGAAGGGTTCAATAGAAGCTAACTTTTAAAAATTACTCATCAATAAATGTTGATAAACAGGTCAGCTATCCAATGATATCTTGCTCATTCATTAGAAAGGCTGCCTGTAATAGAAAAATTGTGTGTTTAGAAATTATCTTGGATCATAACAGTGTTATACATAAACCCTAGATTCTTGAGATAATTGCCTTTCAGTACTGTTGGTCTTCAAAAGTATTCTGTAGTTTGTTCATACTATCAAATGGCATGTTTAAGTTCACTTGTGACTAATCTGGGAATGAGAATTCGCAGAGCAGAAGGTCTCCTGAGGTTCATGATTAACAAAAGATATTGTGCACCCTGCTTGGAGTGCTGTAATGAATTGACAGACATTTCTGTATTCACACTCTGTTTGCCCTAGCAATAGTATCCATGCCTGAACAAAGATGCAGTCTGTAGTTCTTAGTTACTATCCTTAATCCAGTGGTTTAATTTGCTGTTTTTCAGGATAAGCTATTGGATGCCAACACAGTCACTCACCTGTTCAGAATAACGGATAACATAGGATGTGTAATGACAGGAATGACAGGTAATAACCTGAAAAACTGATTCTGATTAATGCAGAATAACTCCATGTTTAAAAGCAATGCAGCAAAGTAAGAATATTATTGACGCTAATGCAAAAGTAGACACAGCATATTTCTAAAAGGACAGGAAATCCTAGAGGTGCTGATTAGGTCAAGCAGTGGAGAGAAAAACAGTTAATGATTCAGGTTAATAATGAAAAATATTTCAAGCATTTTCAAAAACTATTTTAATTTTGACCAAGTCCTGTACCTGATGACTTAACATTCGCATGTTCAACAAGTAAATTGAGTTATAATTGAAAAGGGGGACATTGTTAAAGGAGAGGTACAAAATACCACAGGATGGGACATAGGTTCCAAAATACTCTTTCTTTCCAATTCACGGTGTTTCAGATCCTATACTCAGTGTTACTTTTACCATTACTAATTGATTTATTTTTCTTCCTACTTGTTTCATCTTCGTACCTTCTTTTGTTATGGTGACATTTGCACCTATCAGATTTCTAAAACAACTTTTGAAGTCTCAGCCCAAACGCAGATCCCGTCCACTGTGTAACTTCCATCCCAGGCAGGACAATGTATCAGATCCCAAATCCACCCCACCTTGAATGGGGGAAATACATTATTGCTGCCAATTGGAACCATCAAATCCAGCCAACTGGAGTTGTGGTGGTGACGTGAACTTTTACATGTATGTTGTAGTCTGGAACTATAACTAGTGATGGTGGTAGCTACAACATCCAAATCATCACATAGCTGACCAGGAATCTTTCCTAGTCATGCTGCCTTTTGTTTGTACATAATGAAAGGATTGATGACTTGATATCCAACCACTTTGGCTGCATTATGAATGTACCTTGTGACCATCAAGTCCCAGAATGGGACTGGAACCTGAAACCTGGATCTGAGGCAGGGATAATACTTGCTGTGCAAAAAGACCTCCTTTTCCTAAAATTAACAGTGAAAATAAATCAATATTGAGAATATCAACGTTTCTTGAAAGTCTATCTTTTACGTGTTTTTTCCCTTTTTCTTTACAGCGGACAGCAGGTCCCAGGTACAGAGAGCTCGGTATGAAGCTGCAAATTGGAAGTACAAATATGGCTATGATATCCCAGTAGACATGTTGTGCAAACGGATTGCAGACATTTCCCAAGTATATACACAGAATGCTGAAATGAGACCGCTTGGATGCTGTAAGCAACTTCTGTATGCCTTATAAGATTAATGTAATATTATTTTTCATGTATTTGCAAACTGTAATGTCCCAGTCAACTGCTTTGATGGTCCCTCTATTGTGATTCCCAAATTATTTTCTTAATTAGAAAAGGTCAACTGATTAAACTTGGCAATCTTTCATTTCTGCAAAATTTGTTATCTCAATGTGATTTTAAAAAAAAGACTTTACCCATGAGTTAGTAGAATCAAATAACTAAGCCACAGTAAACAAGAAATTCTCTACATTGCTTCTGTATTAAATTAAACAAAGAGGAAGTTGCATTATATAGTCCCTTTAACAAACCAACGTTCTTTGTAACCAATTCAGCATTTGGAACTGTTGTTGGTCTTGTAGAGAAATGCAACAACCAATTTGCTCAAGGTGTAGTCTCATGTACAGGTTGAGGTACTGATCAGATAATTAGGTTTAGTGGTGTTAAGTGAGGGATAATTATTGGACAGAACTCCCATCCTGGATTATTTTTCAATTACCCATGATGCAATCTTTATAAATTTGACTGGGGACAACATGTAAATGTTTGTGATGCTCCACCGTTAAATAGCCTGTGATCTGTATGAATAATGCCCATTTGTGACACCTATAGGCACCTTCTTGAACAAGATAGCATTGGAGTAAGGGTCCTAAACTGGAGCTCCTCCGCTCTGACTGTCAGTCTGTCTTTTCTTTCCTATCGTTTTGTTTCTCTCAATACCTTTACTTCTCTCTTGACCTGAGCTAAGATGGTATTGATGGCAGCAAGAGGATCTTGCATGAGCCCCCAGCACAAACTTTGAGTAGGCCCTTATTTACTTTTCCGGACCAAGCACAGGACCTGGCATTGGATTTGTGCCTGCTTCATTGGTGGAAGCTATGTCAGCACAGTAGGCCCAACGGTGAAAGGTGGTGCCTGAGGATTAGCAGCCTGGTTGGGTCTAGAGCTGACAACAGTGAAGCAGTGGCAATAAGGCAACACAGCAACATCAACGAGGTGGGCCCAGTGGTGAGAGATGCGACTGGCATTGGTTGGTCTGGCAAAGACAATGGCGAGGCCATGGCAGAGCAGTAACGGACCAGCACCAAAAGATGGGCCTGAGGTTTGGTAACTTCAACTTTTGTTGGGTCCAGTGTGGACATCGAGGAAGCATTGGAGGAGGGTTGGCAGCGCAGGCAGTGTCGATGGTGATAAGCTGGCTCAGCACTACTGAATTCGCTGTATCTTTCCTTTTTTCCTTATTCTTAATTTAGTCAAAATAACACTGAATTGAGGTGACAAATGAAAGCTTCTCACTATATTTTGTTGCATTACTATAACACATGACAATAAATCCTTCATTTGTTGAAAAATAAATCATTCATTCAAAATCCGCATTACCTGTGTAAATTATCTCCAACGCATTTATTAATTTTCACTGATTTAATGAATAATGAAGAGTATCACCATTTACATCACTTCTGTTCCAAGTTGAATAAGTTATAGAATTCATTGAGGAATATGGCTTGAAACTCTTATGTCTTTTCCGTTCCTTTTAATTTAAAATTGAAAACAAAGGAGGGCAATAGATCTGTACCAATTTGTGACGTGCTGAGCCACTTCAGGTCCTATAGGATTTAGTTCATTATCAGAAATGTTCCTGCTGAAATGTGGGAATGTTGCCTTTGTGTCATTCATACTTCTGCTGAATAACAAGGACACTAAGTAACAATTCACAGCTAAGTGATAAAGATTGATTATTATTTTGGCAGTAGGGAAATTGTTGAGAGAAAGTTTAATCAGAGCTTTTCATTTTACTTACCATTAAATAGTTTTATAATCTAAGGAACTTGTAGGTTTATGGATAAGAAGTGGGAGGGTGGAGGTGGAATTAAGTATAACTGATCTCTCAAAGAACCAGCAAGAGTGTGATGAGCTGGATGCTCTTGCTTACTGTGAGCTTCTGTGTTTCTGTTAAATTCCAAGCGTAAGTACAGTGTATTTTTAAAAAAACTTCCCGATTTCATCGCATTTTACAGGTATGATTCTGGTAGGTGTTGACGAAGAACTTGGTGCTCAGGTTTACAAGTGTGACCCTGCTGGTTACTATTGTGGGTTCAAGGCCACTGCTGCAGGAGTCAAACAGACAGAAGCCACAAGCTTCTTGGAAAAGAAAGTTAAGAAAAAACTTGACTGGATATATGCACAAACTGTAGAGGTATGAAACTATTAAGCCTATCACTATCAATTAATCTGAATTTTTGAATTGACTTTTTCTCTCCTTTTTGTTTAATATGCTGAAAGTTAGTTTCTATTGCTTGTGATCCGAAAAGTGATTTTTTTAAAAGAAAGAATTTTGCTATCTTTTTGAAGTAATGCTTTTGGTTTTGTTTGTAGACAGCAATAACCTGCCTGTCCACAGTGCTGTCCATTGACTTCAAACCATCTGAAATTGAAGTAGGGGTGGTGACAGTGGATAACCCTAAATTTAGGTAATTTTAAAATAATCTTGTGCTCTGAATTAGTAAATGTGACTAATTATGGCAATTATTGTCTAAATTTCTGTTAAATTTTATTTTAAAATTCCTAGCTACGTTATCTTCTCTCATGTGATCTATGAGTTCAGTGCTAGGAGAATTTGAAAACACCTATGCAAAAACGTGCTAAGCTATTTTTATTAAAGTATATTTTGTGGTCAGAATTTATCACTCGTCTCTAATTGCCCAGAGGGTGGTTAAGAAACAGCCACATCATTGGATGTCTGGAATCATATATGAATCAATCCAGCAAGGATAGCAGATTTTCTTCCCTAAAGGACATTAGTGAATCAGATTTTATTAAACAATAATTGCCATTACATTTTTTATTCCAGTTTTTTTAAATTGAATTAAGTTTCACCATCCAGCACCATGGGATTTTAACCCCTGTCCTCAGAATATTAGCTGGGGTTCTTGATTACTAGTCTAGTGATATTACCGCAATGCCACCGCCTGCCATCATGGCCACTTTGACATGCGCTAGAGAATTATTGATTCTGAGATTAGATGCTTGGATCTACAGAGGTGTTACATGTTCAGTACTGACATAAGATTTTTTTTTAAAAGTAGCTTTTGATGCAAGTTGCAAAACGGCAATTGCCAATTGTCTGCACAAGCCTTCCTGATTTAACTTCATTGTGTTGACATGTTAGGCCAAGGACTTAACAGGCAGCCAGAATACAACTACCAGTTTACAATTTTAGTGTGAAACTTGGCTCAAAGAAAATCAATTCCGGAATAGTGCCTTTTTTTCAAACAGTGTTTGATATTTAGGCCAGTCCTCACCACTCGAGCAAACATGGACCCTTGTGATGCAGTGTTGGTGTCCCCATCTCTGAACCAGAAGGCCTGGGTTCAAGTCCCACTTGCTCTTGATATGTCATAACACATCTGGACGTAATGATTAAAAATATCCCGACAAATGTTGCCTGTTGGCAGCATCAGGGTAGCTGAGTAGTCGAAGGCACCAGACTTGATGAGTATTGTTCCTTGCCTTGTTGAAGCCTGGTGAATCCTGGTCCCTTTCTACATGGAGAGCACACTTCTAGCATGTTGGTAGTGTACTTTATTCTGAGTCAGGAGGTCTGGGTTCAAGTCCTCCTTGCTTTAGTGGTGTCTCATAACATCTCTGAACAGGCTGCTTAAAAAATATCAATACTTGAGTAAACTGCCCTCCAGAAGCCAAATTTTAAGTAAATGAACTGTTTCACTATTAAATCAAAACAGTTTCCCTTATTGTTTGTACTTTCTATTTACCGTCTTTATTCTTGAAATATGTTGAATTTTACTTTGAACAATTTAGAAATTGTAAATTAGCACAAATTATAATTACATTTAACTGCTTTCTTTTTAATTGTTTGTCTTAAACGTGAAAATCTTTATTCTTTTTTCCCCCTAGGATTCTTTCAGAAGCTGAAATAGATGCACATCTTGTTGCTCTAGCAGAGAGGGACTGAAATTCCATATAGTTCTGTATTTGTTACAAAGAGAAAAGTGTTAATGGAAGACTAGATTGCTGTAACAGAATGCCATCTACACTGTATTTTAACCTGTACAAATAAAGCTGAGGTTTTGGAACATGGTATTGAATAAAGTTATGTTTACATGTGCTCACATCTGATCTGTGGATCAAGTAGCGGTCTTCTCCACCATAAAAATGAGAGAGGAACTTATTTAAGCTTCTGTGAAATTCCTGAACTTCATGGGCCAATTAGAACCTGTTGTTTTGAGGTTAACAGAATGTTATGAAATCCTATAAGTTTAGGTACAGAATGCAACCGTTTTGGCCCTTTGAACCATTATAGAGGGGTTGTTTTAAAATGGGCATCTGGAAGTGAACTAGAAAAATATTTATGCAATTGTGACTTTGCGGTTTGCTTGTAATGCAATGAAATGAAGACTTTGGAAGGCTGATTAGTTGCCAATTCTTGTAATTTTTAAAAGTCAGTAAAAGAAAGTGTAGATGTGAATTTTATTTACTCAGAGGGATGTAAATCTTTGAATTTCTCTACCCCAAAGGACTTTGGGAGCTAAGTTTTAGTACATGTAGTATAATTGAAATGAAAATTGGTAGATTTCTGATTAGGAACAGCATAAAGCATTATTGTGATAGTGTGGGTAAAATGCACAGAAATGTTCAGTCAGCCATGATTATTAAATGGCAGATCAGGCTTGCTGAGCTGAAAGGCTTACTGTCCCTATGTTCCTAATCTTTAGAGATCAATGCACTAGCGCAGAGATTCTCCTTTCGCCAATAGCTTTAACACCAACTTATTCAAGGTTAGGCCTTTAATATTTGCATGCTTAGCATTTCAGTGTCGACATGCATCATAGCCCTCATCAGATTTGAACTTGGGTAGGAAACGAAAGCACAAGGCACAACATAGGAAAGAGAAAAATCTACGGTAAGAGCGTGGCTCAAAAGTTTAGTGCAGACTGCCAGCTTGATACAAAAGAGTATATTTGAAAGATAAAGGAGATATTTTTGAAAATGCCTTAATTGACATTGAATCAAAAGTTAATCTTGGAATAAATTGCTTTACGCTAGTGGATTCAGGAAACCACAAAGGAAATAAGTTTGACTTTACAATTTATGTGACTCTTCTAGCATAGCACTGGTTCATGATGGTCTTGCATAGTCAACTTTTGAGCATTTGAGATTATTAATGTCACTACAACCCTTACTCTCCCATTTACTGCCTAGTCAGATCTATTGTTAGCTTGAAACCTCAGTTAAGAAATTTCAGATCATAGACATGGAAGCAGACCTTTCTGTCCAACCAGTCCACGCTGACAATGTTCTCAAACTAAACTAGTCCCATCTATCTGTGCTTGGGCCGTATCTCTCCAAACCTTTCTTATTCATGAACTTAGCATAAAGTCTTTTAAACATTGTAACTCTTCCTGCAACCACCACTTTCTCTGGCAGTCCATTCTACATACAAACCACTCTGTTTAAAAAAAAAGGTTGGCCCTAATATTCTTTTTAAATCTTTCTCCTCTCACCTTAAAAATGTGTTCCCTAGTATTGAACTCTGCCACCCTGGGGAAAAGACCCTTGTCATTCAGCTTACCCAAGCACTTCATGATTTTATAAACCTCACTAAAGTCAACATGCAAACTCCTATGCTCTAGCAAAAAAAATTCTTAATCTTTCTAGTCTATTATTATATCTCAAACCCCCCACTCCTGGCAACATCCTGGTAAATCTGGTCTAAATCACCATCACTACAGCTTAAGGGGTCTATTTCACAGAAATAGAATTTTATGTATAGGTTATTGAGCTCGGAAAAACAAACTATCATCAAGCTCGAGTTAGCTTCACCTTGATCTGGTTGTACTTATTTACTGTGGGAAATTAAAGATAAACTGAACAAAAATTATAAACTTATGAATAGAATATTCATGTATGGTAATGTGAATAGAACTGATAAATGTCAAGACAGTTCTGTAAACAATATAGTTAAAATGGTACATTACTAAATTTACAGACCACACAGTTTCTGAAGGAAGTATGCATGCACCGATTTCTGCTGGAGTTTACTGTCAGCAGTTCCAAGGGAAATGGTGTGCCTTAACTGGATTTGTTCTTTAGTTACACCAGAAATGATACTAGTGACACCAACAGTAGCCACTGAGACTAATCCACTCCAGGATGAGAAAGGGGGTGCTATGCTTTAAAGTGTTCTATAGGCACATTGCTGAATCAGCAAGTTACTTCTTGGCTGATAAGATGATGAAGATGAAGATAAGATGATGATGAATGTTTTCATATCATCAATCACCTTTCTGCTCACCATTCATAGGCAAGCCTGGGAAAATCACATTCCAGTCCCTTTACTGATTCATTGATGAACCTTGTATTCTGAAAAGTAAATTTGTGAGAAATTTCTATTATTTTCATTTAAATTGGGGGATAGGGTGTGAATCAACACTTACTGATCCATTTGAAAATGGATCCATCAACCAAAAACTGAGAACCAGTAATGTAAGATAACTGTTGTGCAGGACGCACTCTTTGAAATATTGAAACAGTCATAAACAGAAACACCAAAGCTAAGCATTGTAAGAAGTTGCACATAAGAAACGTTTGATTTAGAACAAGACACACAATAAGTCAGTTAATTTTCACCAAAAGTTACAGAAGTAAATTTATACGTATATAATCCATGGTCTTACTTCCATGGAAAATAAACTTTCAAACTTAGAATTTTTCAGATGTAGGCAGGAGCAGATTTTCACCAATGAAAGAAACTTTGTCATCTTTAACAGTGATTGATTGTATCCTGTAATGAAATGTCCTCCCCCTCAGAGTTTTCAAATCAGCAAGGTTATCTCAGGGTAGATTATACAGAAAGGTTCTTCATGAACCTGGTCACTTCCTTCTCAAAATTAGTTGGGATTCAAAGTTTGTGGTTGAGTACCATTGATCAAGGAGTGGACTGTTCAGATATGATTGCAAGATTGGGTTCCTGTTTTCTGGGTTTCCCCTCGTAGAAAATAATTTCTCTGTACCAAACCTATCTAATTCCGCTGTCATTTTATAGACCTTTCAAACTTAAGGGAACATGAGCCAAGTGTATACACACTTTCCTCACTGTTTGATATTTAAACTCTAATTCAGGTTAAATTATATCACTTTCAAGGTTAAATGAAGGAAATTACAATGAAATGGAGATAGAGTGAACCAGGCATAAGATTAGCAGGAAAGACAATAAGGAAGCAATGGAAGACATTTGAGGAAGTAATTCATGACTCTCAGCAAAAACATCACAGTAAGGAGGAACAATTTTGAAAGGGATAAACCAACCGTGTGTAACCCAGGAAGTTAAAGTGTGTATAAATTTGAAAGGAAACATATAAGGAAGCAAAAGTCAGTGACAGCCTTGAGTACTGGGATAAATTCAGAACCCAACAAAGGAAAACTAGAAACATAAAGAAAGCAACAACAAGGATATAAAAATTAACAAGAGCTTATTTAAATATATAAAAAGGAAGAAAGTGGTCAAAGTGAACATTGGTCTCTTAGAAAATGACAGTTATGGGGAGACAATTACAGAAACCAAGGAAATAACAGAGGAGTCAAACAGAGATAGTGTATCAGTCTTTATGGTGAAAGATACTTCAAACATTCCGTTAATACCAAAGAATACAAGGGAGGGATTAAGTACTATCGCCGTCACTAGAGAAGTAGTGTTAGACAAACTAATGGGGCTAAAGGTAGATAGGCTCTTTCACTGTTGTTGCTAGGGTCCTAAAAGAAGTAGGCACAGTGACAGTGAATGCATTAGTTACAATTTTCCAAAAATCCTTGTATTCTGCAGAAATACTGGAGGATTGGAAAATTGCCATTGTGACATGCCTATTCAAAAAGAGATGGAGGCACAAAGTGGATAACTATAGGCCAATTAGCCAAGCATCTATTGTTGCAAAATATTGGAATCAATTATGACAGAAACAATAGTAGTAGAAAGTAATATTAATAGATGGAAGTAACATTTGGAAAATCATACTATAAGCATGCAGAGCCATTGTAGATTCATGAAAGGGAAATTATGTCTGACTAATTTATTAAAGTTTTTCGAGGAAGTCTCAATCAGAGTGACTAGAGGAAACCCAGTAGATATGTTGTACTTGAACATCCAGAAGGCATTCGAAAATGTACTCAGAAAAGGTAAGTAATAAAGGAAGTGCCCATAGTGTTGGAGATAGTATAAGAGTGTGGAATGAGAATGGGCTAATGGACTGGAAACAGTGAGTGAAGTTAAGGTGTTGTTTTTCATGTTGTTGATCTGTACCCAGTGAGGTACCACAGGAATCAGTACTAGGATTGCAACTTTTTACAATATACGATCATGGCTTGGATGACGGAAGTGAATATGTTGTAGTCAAATTTGCAGATGACAAAAATAGGTAGAAAGCTTAATTGTGAGAGGGATACAAACCATAAGACCCTAAAATAGAGGAACAGATTTAGCCCACTCAGCGATTCAACCATATCTGCTATGTTTCCTAACCCCATTTTCCTGCCTTAACCTTTGATCACCTTGCTAATCAAGAACCTATCTATCTCCATTTTAAAGTGACTCAATGAGTTGGCCTCCACAGCCTTCCACAGCAATAAGTTTCACAGATTCACCACCATGTAGCTGTAGAAATTCCTCTTCATCTCAGTTCTAAATGATCATTCCTTCACTCTGAGTTTATGCCCTCAGGTCCTAGTCTCATCTACTGGTGTAAACATAATCTTCATGTCCACTCTATCCAGGCATCTCAGTATTCTGTAAGTTTAATTGAGATCCCCCTCATCATTCTAAACTCCATCAAGTACGATCCAGAGTCATCAAACACTCTCATATGACTCCTTAGATATGGGACCTAAAACTGCTCACAATATTCCAATTGCAGTCTAAACAGACCCTCATACAGCCTAAAACTCCAGCCATCTCAAAATGAATGGTAATATTACATTTGACTTCCCAACTACCAATTGAACCTGAATGTTAACCTTCAAAGAATCCTGAACTAGTACTCCTAAATCCACCCCCGCTTTGTGATTCATATTCCCAAAGCCTTTCCCTATTTAGAAAATAGGTCCTACCCTTTATTCTTCCTACTGAAGTGCATAAACTCTCACATTTTATTCCATCTGCCACTTCTCTTCCCACTTGCCTAGCCTGTCCAAGTCCTTCTATATACTCCCCCCCACCCTCAACACTACCTGTCCCTCCACCTTTCTTTATGTCATGTGCAAGCTTGGCAACAATGCCCTGAGTTTCTTTGTCCAGATTATTAATGTATTACATGAATAGTTGTTATCCCAACACTGACCCCTGCGGAATTCCACTAGTCACCAGCTGTCATCTTGAAAAAGACTCCTTTATCCCCCACTCTGCCTTCTGCGACTTAGCTAATCATCTATCCATACCAGTATTTTGCCCCAACACTTTGGACTCTTATTCAGCAGCTTCTTAAGCAGCACTCTGTCAAAGACCTTCTGGAAGCCCCAATTAGATCATTACATCACTGGCTCTCCTTTAAGTTTTACAGAGAGATGTTGACAGATTAAGTTAATGGGCAAAAACTTGGCAAATGGAATATAATGTGTGAAAATATGAAGTCATTCATTTTTGGAAAGAAGAACAAAAGAACAAAGTATTATTTAAATGACAAAAACTACATAAAGCTGCAACACAAGCGGCTCGGGGGTACTTGTCCATGAAACACAGGAAGTTAGCACACAAGTGTGACAGGTAATCAGGAAGGCCCTTATTTGAAGGGGTTTGGAGTATAAGTGTAGGGAAGTCTTGCTGTTACTGTACAAGGTGCCGGTGAAATTATATCTGGGTTACTGTGGACAGTTCAGGTCCTAGAGGTCCTGAGGAATTTCTTCTCTCAATGGGTTGGGAGTCTTTGGAACTCCTTGCCATAGAGAGCTGTGGAGCAGTGTTTCTGAAGAAGGGTCTAGACCCGAAACATCAGCTTTCCTGCTCCTCTGTTGCTGCTTGATCTGCTAAGTTCATCCAGCTCTACACATTGTTATCTCTGAAAGCCCTTGTGTTTATTTAAAGTTGAGACAGATAGATCCTTGATCAGTAGGGCAATGAAATGTTACAGAGAAATTACAGGAAAGTGGATGTGAGAATGTTTGCTGAGCCATGACCCTACTGAATGGTGGGGCAAGTTTGAAGGACAGAAAGGCCTACTCTTCTTCCTATTTCTCTAGGTCCAAAGGTTAATATACCATTCCCAACTTAAACTCCATCTGCCATAGCTTTACCCACTCATACCTGTACATATTTTATGGCAAAACTTTGCACACGAATTTTACAGTCAGCTGTGACTTAATTGGTAATATTCTCATTTCAGAAGGTCATGAGTTCAACTTGCATCCCCAGATATGAGCACATATTTCAGCCTTGTATTCCCAGTGTAGTCCTGCAGATTGCTGCAAAGATGGAAGTGGTAAATTTTGAATGAGATGTTAAGCTAACTCCCTATTTCCTCTCTTAAATGATGTAAATGCTTTGCTCAAATTTGTTGCCAGATTCCCTACATTAAATCATTGGCTACTTCAAAAAATGCTTCATTGGCTCCAAAGTGGTTTTAGGTATCCTTAAGTCTTGAAAAGTGACTTCTAATATTTTTTTCTTATGATCATAACTGGAGTGATTTCCTTTTAAAAGCTCGATCTGAAAATGAACTAAATACCCACATGCAGGGCAAACTTTATAATGAAGTGAACAATCATGAACTGGCGCTCACTGCCCATGAGAGTGGTGAAATGGAAACAATTAGTGATTTCAAAAATAAATTGGATGGACAATGAAGGAAATAAATTGGCAGGACTGCAAAGATAAAGTTGGGGGGTAGGACTGAGGGAATGATCTGGTGAGTAATGGCTTGCAGTTGATAGACCAAATGGACTCCTCTCATGGTGCAAATATAAGAGTGACTCTCAGAGACTTGGCTAATTGCTCGTGTTTTTTACATTGCTAGTAAACAAAGACTGTCACTCATATATCAAGGATCCTTTAGAAATAGGCAAGGGTCATGCAGTAAAGGACCTTTCTGTGATAACAGATTCAACAGTGAAGGGCTGACATTTTTGTTCTTAAAAGCTATATGTGCCATTTAACAGGGTGTAACAAACTAGAATAAGAACATAAAAACTTGGAGCAAGATTAGGCCATCCGACCCCTCGACTTGCCCCGCCATTTAATAAGATCATGGCTGATCTTTTTGAGACTCAGCTCCACTTACCTGCCCACTCACCATAACCCTTAATTCCTTTACTGTTCAAAAATGTATCTAGCTTTGCCTTAAAAAGATTCAGTGAGGAAGCTTCAACCACTTCACTGGGCAGGGAATTCCACAGATTCACAACCCTTTGGGTGAAGAAGTTCTTCCTGGCCTCAATCCTACATCTGCTTCCCTTTATTTTGAGGCTATGCCTTCTAGTCCTAGTTTTACCCGCTAGCGGAAACAACCTCCCTGCCTCCACCTTATCTATTCCCTTCATAATCTTATATATTTCTATAAGATCTCCCCTCATTCTTCTGAATTGCAATAAGTATAATCCCAGTCTACTCAGTCTGTCCTCATAATCCAACCCTCTCAACTCTGGAATCAACTGAGTGAATCTCCCCTGCACCCCCTTGAATGTTAGCATATCCCTTCTCAGGTAAGGAGACCAAAACTGCACACAGTACTCCAGGTGTGGCCTCACCAGGACCCTATACAGCTGCAGCATAGCCTCCTTGTTTTTAAACTCCATCCCTCTAGCAATGGCAGACAAAATTCCATTTGCCTTTTTAATTACCTGCTGCACCTGCAATCCTCCTTTTAGCGATTCATGCACAAGGGCACCCAAGTCCCTTTGCACAGCAGCGTGCTGCAATTTTTTACCATTTACAACATAGTCCATTTTGCTGTTATTCCTACCAAAAATGATGGCCTCACACTTATCAACATTGTCCTCCATCTGCCAGACCTTTGCCCACTCACTTAGACTATCTATATCCCTCTGCAGACTTTCAGTGTCTTCTGCACACGTTGCTCTACCACTCGCCTTCGTGTCAACTGCAAATTTTGACATACCACACATAATCCTCAACTCCAAATCATCTATATAAATTGTAAACAACTGCGGTCCCAACATTGATCCCTGAGGCACACCACTAGCCACTGATCACCAACCAGAAAAACCTCCATTAACCTCTACTCTTTGCTTTCTACTGGTCAACCAATCCACTATCCATGCCAATGCATTACCTGTAATACCATGCAACTTTGTTTATCTAGCAGCCTTTGGTGTGACACCTCGTCAAATGCCTTCTGGAAACCCAGATGCACCACATCCACATGTTCGCCATTGTCCATCATGCTGGTAAAGTCCTCAAAGAAATCCACCAAATCAATTAAACATGACCTACCCTTCATGAATCCATGCTGGGTGTTCCCACTGGGACAATTTACATCCAGATGCCTCACTATTTCTTCCTTAATGATAGATTTATAATGTCACACCTGGCCTGTAATATTGGGCGTTCATTGTTTTTGTATCAGTTTTGTATTCTTGGCAGGCATTGACTTGATGCACAGATTTCCCACCTGAAATATATGGGAGTTACATTGTAATATTCAAGTTGTGTGTGCGTGACCTATCATCCCAAGTCACAGGTAATGAGCAACTTATTTTTTCAAACAAAACTTAAATTGGAAAAAATGGTGAGCCTCAACTCTAGCCACAGGGATAGAGTTATCTGGAGTGGAAGTGATCTCGGAGAGGAACCACAGAACTGAGGGGCAGAGTGTTACTAATTTTATGGGTTGATCCTAGGTTAATGTGTAGGTAACTAGTAATAACTTGGTTAAAAATCATGTGGTTATCATGATATCCAGGCAGGCTTAGTCTGCCACAATTTTCAATTTCTTTTACCCACAGAACTTTAGCCTTGATATCTTATTGTGTGACTGATCTGCAGAGGTGAGTCACTTCAACGCTACAGATGTTGAGTAAACATTGAACAAATTTGTTTACAGTTTAGTTGGGATAGAGACATTGTGATAAGTATGGTGAATGCGTCCAGTTGCTGACAGGTTTTTGTACATATTCCAAATGAGGTTTTGTTTTTCTTATTTCTCTCCAGTTTCACAGCAAAGATTAAATTTCAATATGTAACATCTGTAGTATGATGGATGTGAAGCAGTGCACATGCAGAGCTGGAGTTACTATGATAATCTAGATAGAAATAGTGTACATTTTCTTGGGTGGTTTGATTGGATTAAACTTAAGGCAACATTGGTACACATGCCTGTCATTGAAGCACAGTGCATTACTGAAAGGTTAATATCTGTGTTGTGATAGTATCAGGAAAACTAATAAGGATAATTTGAATCTGGCTGTTTGAAAATTCTGTACCTGCTATGTATCTGTTTTATTGCCATTTCACAAAAATCTGTGATTTGGTTATTCAGAAAATCTTTGTTCACCACTATTGTTCAGGCTAGCATTAAGAGCATCTATCGGTTGCCTTTGACACCTTTTTTGCATTTAAGATTTGCTGGGTTGCAAAGTTATTATTTTAACCTTGCCCTTGTCGAAACTATGGAATTTGTAAATGCTGATACTCAGCTTCTAACTTAATTTCTAAATAGTTTGCATTCCATCTCAGTCATTTCAAATGAGATTGTTACATAATGTGAAACAATGGATTTACCAAATAAGTTGTCTTTACACATTTGTTTGCAACTAATAAATGCTGCTCAGGGATTTGGAAGCATAATGAACTCTTCTTTCTTTGACCCTCCTGGACTGTGAGGAACATGCAAGTCAGTATCACTGTGAAGCATACTGGGAAAGCAGATGTGTGTGACAAGGGCAATGGTGGCAGGAGATAAAAGCAGGTAGCAAAGAACCCCTTCAACTTGCTTTTAGCTGTGACACTGTAATGTGACTGGAGCACAAGTAGGTGATTCGTGGATATTCCCTTCATGTGTCTTTTGATTGTCCAAAATGTTGTTACAGCTGAAGAGTACAGTTAGCAAATTCACTTTTAAAATAGTTAATATCTAAGTTGATTAACCAGATAGATTAAGATGGCTGTGGTGCCAGCACTGAATGGTTTCTATGCTCAGGGCTGGCAGCAGTTTGGATATTTAATTGGTCAGTCAACGGAGGACCTGCGCTTATCAGCCAAACACTGAGAATGTTGATTGAAAAGAAAAAAAAAGGCTCTCACTGGGTTTGCTAGAAGATCTGGATACTCTGTTTTGCTTTCTCTCTAGTTTCTCTCCAATTATCGAATTGTTGAATAGTCTGAGGAAAGAATCCCTGTCTATGAGAAATTTGCAAATATTTCTGGAAGTTTGCTGAAACTGTTTGCATTAACAGCTGACTTCCAAATTCAAGAGAGATAAATAGTTCCTCTTGTCCGTGAATAACCCATTGTCCAAGTTTGTCATGAAAGCCTGGTATCCATCATTTGAAACTGCTAACTGAACTGGCAAATTAAAATTCTTTTAGTTTCACTTTGATTTATCCCTTAACTGCATCTGTCTACGGTTTTGTGTGAGTGTGAATTGTGTTCAAAGAAGATTGGACTTTAGGTTATAAATATTAATTAGATTAACCTGTTTATTTGTGTTCTGCTTAAGTTACATTTTTTAATAATAAGTTGTTAATATTGGTTACAAATTTTTTGTCCAAGATCTGTTAATCATATAGTCTAGCGAGGAGAAATTGGACAGTTTTAACTTTGAATTGAATGTTTTAATTTCTCTGTTTTGCAAATCCAGAGATAGTGAGGCTGATTTGGTTTGGCTTGCTGTCCTCTGTTGTAACAAAGTGCAATGAATAATGAAGAAGGCAAATGGAATTTTGGCTGTATTGCTAGGTGATTGGAGTTTTGAACTGGGAAGTCTTGTTACAACTGTACAGATATTGGTGAGGCCGCACTGTGCAGTTTTGGTTCCCATATTTAAGAAAGGATGTACTAGCATTGGAGACAGTTCAAAAGAGAATCACTAGACTGATTCCTGGGATGAAGGTGTTGAGTTATCAAGAACTAGTAAACAGGTTAGGCCTTTATTCATTAGAGTTCAGAAGAACAAGGGGTGATTTTATTGAAATATGCAAGATTCTGAGGGACTTTGACAGGTTAGATGTTACAAAGATGTTTTTGTTCATGGGAGAAACTCGAACCAGGGACACGGTGGCACAATAAGGATACAGTTATTTAAAACTGAGATACAAAGGAATTTCTTCTCCCAGAGGGGTGAGAATGTCTAGAATTTTCTATCCAGACAGTTGTGGAGGCAAGATCACTGAAAGTATTTTAAAAAGAGGCAAATAGATTTTTGGAATTTTGAGAATTTGTGGGCTATGAGGAGCTGGCATGGAAGAAGAGCTGTGACCTCAGGCAGATCAGCCAGTATGTTGTTGAATAAGAAGGTAGGTTTGAGGCTATGGGTATGAATGGCCCCTGCTCCTGCTGCTCCAACTTCTTATGTTCATATGTTCATATGCAGTCCAAACTAAAGAGATCAATGTTCCCCAAATATACTGACAGTAGGGAATTTATATGAAACGCAGCATCAGTCCAGCACTAGTAAGACATAAATCCACTACAGAAAAGTGAAACTAGTTCACATTTAGCTCATAAACTGACTTAGAAAAGCCACAGGATGTCACATGTGGGCAAAGCAAGATATTTGATATTGGTGCAGTAGGTATTGTTCTTGGGGACATTGATAGAGTCTAAATTTGCATCAGATTAAGTTGTATCATTGCTATGTCCAGGAAGGCATTATCATAATCGCCCTCAAGTTGCCTTGGTTTATTTTTTCTGTTTTTATCTTGAACCTTGATGATTAGAAACGTTTCTTTTTGATTAAGGTATTTAGACAAATGAAGAAGAATATTTTACACCTATCAATGTGCCATGCCAAGATGCTTAGAAAGACTTAGAGAGATTCATGAACAGAACTGCTCTGAAGAAGAGTCACTAGGCTCAAAATGTTAACTCTGGTTTCTCTCTACTGATGTTACCAGACAGTTTCTGTTTTTGTTCTGTTTTTGCTTCAGATATGGGTTGCATGGTGGCTCTGTCGTTAGCACTGTTGTCTCACAGCACCAGGAACCTGGGTTCAATTCCACCCTCAGATGACTGACTATATGGAGTTTTCACATTGTCCTGCTTCAGTTTCCTCCTACATTATAAAGGTGTGCAGGTTAGGTGGAATGGCTGTGCTAAGGTAGCCTTATTGTCCAGGAATGTACAGGTTAGGTAATTAGCCATGGGAATGCAAAGGTATGGCATTGTGTCTGGGTAGGGTGCTCTTTGGAGGGTTAATGTGGACTCTATGAGTTGAGTGGCCTGCTCCCACACTGTAAAGATTCTATGATTCTACCTTCAACATCTGCACTTCTTTGTTTTATTCTTTCACATTGTACCTCTCAGCTGCCTTTCCATCCTTCCTAATGTGTGTTGCGCAGAATTGGCACAATTTCCATTTAATGTATCCTTACTAACTTTAACTTATTACCCCAGAGTTTTCAACAAAAAAATGACCTGTAGTACTGACTTTAGCATAACAAAACATTCCAAAGCACTGAACAGAGGCATTATACAGCCATTATGAAACCAAGTAACTTTAGATATTTGGACAAATGATCAAAAGCTTGATCAAAGAGGCAGGTTTTTATTCTATCTTAAAAGAGAAAAGCAAGGTAAAGAGATTTACAGTGGGAATTCCAGAACATAAGGCCTAGGCAACTGAAGGAATGGCGACCAATGGTGAAACATTTAAAATCAGGGGAACTGAAGTAGTGAGAATTAGAATCCTCTTGAATGGGCTGAAGTAGATTACTGAGATAGGAGACACCATGCCATGGAAACAAGGGTAGGCATCTTAAAACATTATTTAATTAGGAGACGCTATAGGTGAGCAAGAACAGAGATAATAAATGAATGGCAATTGGTATGAGATTTGGATAAAGCCAAGTTTAAAGAATGAAGTAAATTGAAAGAACTATGGATGCTTTAAATCAGGAACAAAAACAGAAGTAGCTGGAAAAGCTCAGCAGGTCTGGGCTCTGAGGAAGGGTCACCAGACCCAAAATGTGAACTCTGATTGTTTTTCTTCACCTGCTGACCTTTTCCAGCAATTTCTGTTTTTGTTAAAGCGTGAAGAATTTGGAAGGCTACAAGAAGTTTGATACAATAGTTAAATCTGAAGGTAATAATGGATGAGGATATCAGCAGCAAAGGAACTGAGGCAGAATCAGAGGCTAGCAATATGGCAGCGATAAAAACAGTTTTGGTGTTAATGTAGATATGTTGTTGAAAGCTTATCTAAGGGTCAGATATGATTCCACAGTTCTGAATAGTCTGGGCCAAGTGAAAATAGTGGCAAAAAGATAGTGTCTATTTGTGGTGAGAGAGTGGAGTCTGTGCTAAAAACACAATGAGTTCAGTTTTTCCAAGACTTATTTGGAGGAAATGCCTTAGTCAGTAAAGGTACTTTAAATGTCTACATTGCAAATTACATCCCACTGAGAAAAGTCAATATGTTTTGACACTTTATGACACATATGCCACTTATTGATGTGTCTTGATAATTTGATATTTGTTGGCACTTATTAACAATTTGTTAGTTCTTAACAGGTTATAAAGTTCCAAGGGGATTTTTGTGATCCAACGCTCCACTTCTCAAATAACCAGGCCCAAAGAACTTCTGAACAACTCTCCACAAAGAATCGCTGGCATGCACCTCTACAAGAAATCCACTCTCCCAGGCAGGGAAGGAAGGTTGGGGGTAGGGGGAGATTCGGTCACTCGACACTACATCTTTTTTTGCTCAGTGTCAATTTTGTTGAGTTCATGGATGGTTTCGCTTTGCATGGCCTAGTGAGAGAGCTGTCTGAATCTAACAAACTCACCTCATTAACTACATATACTGCCCCAATGATGCCCCTGTTAGCCGATTCTAGCTTTATTTTACTGTGCGTTGTTCTGGGAAGAACTCCCCACTGCTGAGATACCCTGGCACCTCTGGCACCACAACAGATTTAAAAGCCAATGTTGTACCTGGACAAGCACTGTTGGTTGAGATCTTCCCTACATTTTTCCTGGACAATGCACATTTACAAGGATGTTACTAGGGTTGGAAGGTTTGAGTTATGAGGAGAAGCTGGGGAGGCTGGCACTTCTGTCATGATGCGTAGGAGTTTCAGGGCTGACCTTATGGAGGTTTATAAAATCATTAGGTGTATAGATAAGGTGAATGGCAAAGATCCTTATCCTAAGACAGGGGAGTTCAAAACTAGAGGGCATAATTTTAAGGTGAGAGGAGAAAGATTTAAAAGGGACCTGAAAGGATATATTTTCATACAGAGGCCAGTTTGTATGTGAAATGAACTGCCAGAGGAAGCAGTAGATGCAGGTAGGATTACGACATTCGAAAGACATTTGGACAGATAAATAAATAGAAAAAGTTTGGAGGGATAGGGACAAAATGAGGGCAAATGGGACTGGCTCAGTTTGAGAAACCTGATCAGCATGGGTGAATTGGGCTGAAGGGTCTGTTTCCATTCTTATGACTCTATAATTGGCGCTCCAATTTGCAGACAGGGCCCCCCTGGATGGGGTGGTATAGAGGTGGAATGTCCTCTTCAACAGGAGCAGTAGTGGAGGCCACAACAACAGGCCTGCTGGCCTGGTCCATCATTGCCACCCAAGCCAGTGCAGTCTCAGCAGTCTGGAGGAATGCACTGTAAGAATGTGGGAAGATGTTTAATGATCTTTTCCACTCTGGAAGTGTAAGTGTCACCACCTTCTCTCTGTTACCTCATTCACTCTATCTCTACTACTGCACCCACATCCCACCCATGCTCAAAAACTACTGCCTGCAGTATCTTCCCTCAGTCGCTGTCTTCCAAATCCAGGCCCCAACATCGCAAATGCTGCACGCCCTCTGCACTGCCGACAGTGTCACTGGGACAGCTCTCCACCTATACCAAATGTGACAGCTGTGCAACTCACTCTCCTGACTCTGACTGCCCCTTGCAGCTAACCAACTGTGTCTGAGATCCTGACAGGCTGCCCTCGACTTACTGTTCCAGGAACCTTCCATTGAAGGGTATTTCCCTTTACTTGACTGAGGCCTGCTGACAAACTTCCTGGTGCTCTGTGTGTGTGTGTGTGTGTGTGTGTGTGTGTGTGTGTGTATGTGTGTGTGTGTGTGTGTGTGTGTGTGTGTGTGTGTGTGTGTGTGTATGTGTGTGTGTGTGTGTGTGTTTGTGTGTGTGTCTGTGTGTGTGTCTGTGTGTGTGTGTGTGTGTGTGTGTGTGTGTGTGTGTGTGTGTGTTTGTGTGTGTGTGCCTGTGCGCGCCATGGCAAGGCAACAATACTGTGAACATGGTATCTCTGGCTGAGTGGGCAAAGCACAAGAAGACATGGTAAGGCAATGTAAGGCAGGGATGCTGCAACACCCCGATATGTTCAAAGTGAATAAGCACTATCACAGTGAGCTAAAAGCCCAGAGATTCAGCCTGGTCCATTTCCTGAGCAGCATACATGTCCCTGAGTGCACAGTGTCCCTGTAGCCACATTACAATAATAGTTGCTAGTGTAGTCCAAAACACAGCATTGAAGTGCAGAAGCATGCTATAAATGGTTTGGAGATGTGCCTGAGGATTCTAAGAGTCTGACATATATCAAATGCCTAAGTCAGTGGATAAAGCGTCCACGCAGCCAGTGCCCCTGTCCAAGGTATTCATGCCAATATTCAACATAGAGGTCGTTTAGAACAAACAGTGAGTTTCCAAATCCTGAGTGCTCTCCATCTCAAACAAAGCATTTCTCATATTTGCGGGGGTGAAAGACAGGGATGTTGTTAATTTACACATATGAAAATCCTGGAACTCCCTTTCTAATTTCACTGTATGTTTCCCTTTACCCAAGGTCTGTAGTGGTTCAAGAAGGCAGGTCTCCATCATTTTGAGGGCAATTAGGAATGCACAATACATTCTGACCTAACCGTCAACATCCACACCTCATGAATAAACAAAATAAAAGCCTCTGTGAAATGCCTTGGGGCATTTTATGATGTCTAAGGTACAACATAAACATTAGTTGTTGCAGTCATTATTGAACATTAGATGAAGCTACTCTGTCATTCTTAGATAAGGTTTTATATGGGGTATGGAAGAGATGGAGCCAAGAATGTGGGAGGCATAAAAATTGGGCTAACGATGAGAAGGGAAATTTCAGACTCTTGACATTTAATAGATTAATAATCATACTCAGTAGAAACCAGACGTAATTTTGCAGTTCTGCAAGTGGAAAAAACAATCTTTACTACTGTATCTTTGAATTTGGTGCAATTGAGAATAAGGCAAAGACAAAAATTGATTATTGAAGAACACTGAATTTCTGCCTGAATTGATTATGTGGACAGTGCAGAAACTTTCGTGTGATGCCTCTGTTAACTTGGGGCTACGACTTTTACTTTTGATGTGCTTATTAGCCAGTTACTTCCTCTGAGTTAGCAGTCACGGAAGTATAAGGCTGATCACATGAAAGGCTGGTGCTCTTTGCAGAGGTATATCTGAGAGGAAATTTATTTGAGTGGAAATTTTGATGGTGCTTTCTACATAGATTAGTGTTCTCATTTCTATTTGAGCATTTGGAAAGGATGGGCCTGCAGTATCTGTACGTAAATTGCTCAATGTAGAGAGAATTACTGGGCTAATATTTTGCATAGTGTAACTTTTCTGATGAGCATCATAATGGGGATATTTTTCTACATTTGGTGTGTAACTGAAGGTTGGAACTTAAAATTTGAAAAGTATTTTTATACACCGGAATAAATCTATGAGGTAGCTGAAAGGAATTTGAAGAGGTTCAGGCATTAAGCCATAACTTGCTCACCAGAATTTTTTGACATTTTCCATTCATCAGTAATAGTATGAATCAAGGACTTTAAACAAAAAAGGTTTTATTTCCATGGTGTTGAACAAACAATGTACAAAGCAATTCCCCATATACAAAATATTTATGGACATAATATTAATACTAATATTAACAAACTGTTATACAGTCCACAATAGGAGTCAGGAATGGGGATTCGAGGACATTTCTTCTCCTCAAAATGATGGATTTGTACCTCAGGCTACTAACTAGGTTGGTCTCAGCCTTAATACCAAGCCTATGAACTGAGTATACTGCTCAATGGCAATTTGGCATGGGCAGCAAATGGCAGCCTTGCCAGTGACACCATATCCCATGAATGAATTCTTACAAAGTTTAGTGTTGCCCAACCAGAAGAAACAATCATCTTGGCAACGCCCTAAAGAATGGAGTATGTTACAATTAGATCAATTCATATTCTTCTGAGCTCCAGGAAATATAGCCCTAATCTATACACTCTGTCCTCATTGAAGAGTCCCTTCATTTCAGAAACTGGTTTTGTATTTGTTGCACTTCCTCTTGGGACATTATATCCTTCCTTATAAAGAGAAAAAAAAACTACTCATAATATGCCAGATGCGAGTTCTCCAATATCCAGTATCATTGTAATAAGACTTCTTTACTTTCATGCTCCAATCCCTTTGTAACAAAAACTACAAACTAATGCATTCCCAATTGTTTACTGTGCATGTATGTTAACCTCATGTGATTCATTTCCAAGGGCACTCAGATTCAGCTGAATGCAAACACTGTCCAGTTACACACATACAAAAGTATTCTGCTTCTATATTTTTCTGCCAAAATGGATGAAGCCACTCAACACCACATTTTATTGCATCTGTCATGCTCTTGTGCATTCATGCAAATTATATTTACCCCTCAGCAATCTTTTAATGTATTCCTCACAGCTTAGTCTCCCACCTAAATTTATATTGTTGGCCAAGTGGAAACTTTACAAATGGTTCTGGCATCTAAGTTATGAATAAAGATTCACACTATCTTCCCAAGCCTGCCTCATTGCCTCATGCACCATGCCTTTATAGCACCTCATTGCCATATTAACCCACTTGCCTCAAGCCAAAGTCTTGGTTACTGCTGAACCTCCTGGCGTTCCTGGTGTTTTTTTTAGTTCATGGCATGAACACATCACTGACTAGGCCAGTATTTCTTGCCCATCCCTAATTGCACAGGCAGCAGTTAAGTGTCAACCACATTGTTGTGGGTCTGGAGTCTCATGTAGGCCAGACCAGGTAAGGATGGCAATTTCTGTAAAGGAACTAATGAACCAGTTTCGTGGTCATCAGTAGACTCTTAATTCAAAATTTTTATTGAATTCACATTCCACTATCTGCTGTGCTAGGACTCGAACACTAGTCCCCAGAACAGTGCCTGGGTCTCTGAACTAACAGTCCAGTGATAATAACACTAGGCCCATCCCCTGTACCATCTTTAAAACACAGCTGTGCACCCAGACAAACACTGGCAGTCCACAACTGCTCTACTTGTTTCCTGTCAATTGTCGCAGACATGTCAGCCAGAGGAAAATTGGAACTCCATTTTGCCAGCAGAAACCTGAATATCCAGGTGGGCAGGGATGTGACTGCACAGTCATGGCACATGGAATATGCCTTGCGATGGTCATGCCTACTGTCCAAGATGCAATGCCAGACGGGCAACTGGTGAGTTGAAGTGGTCAGGATACTTCTCTGACTTTCATATCAGGAATTGTTGCTGTCTGTTTTCTATTTGGAGGTGGGAGAATCGAAACTGCATATCGATGAGGTGAGATATTGTAATAATGGGATGTTAGTGCATGCTAATCAGCCTCTCTCCACTCACTTGCAAAAATCTTGTCTCACCATTTAACATTTGATTGGAAAATGGAACTTTTTGCTTTTGATGTCCAGGATCTTCTCCTGCCAACATTACACAGTTCTCCCAACTTTATCACCAATTTCTAAGTCATTCACTGGATAAGAAGATTCACTCGTTTTTATACATGAACTAAACCCAATCTATGCTAAAGCACAAATCCTAAATCTCATGGATTCTAAGTTGCTGCAATAATCTGTGTGCATCATTTTATCAACCATTTTTGAACTTGAAATATACAAAACCTACTGGTTTCCTCTTACATACCTTACTTCTAACATTCTCAAGAAACTCAAACATTTTTGTCACACACAATTTCCAATTCATAGATCTGAGTTGACTCCGTTAATCATATTGTGATTTACTCAATGACTTAAGGGTTCAGGACATCATAAACCGTCATCTGTCATGTTATTTTAATAACTTCAGCACTATCCATTAAGGCAAACTAGTCAAAATCCCCAAGTAATATAGAAATATCATTAGATGCTCCTTTATTCCTTCAGTGAAGCACCAGTGCAAAGGTTAGAATAAAAAGGCAATATTTACGTATTTAAGAAGTATGCAGGATTACTGATCTCTTAGATTCCTTAAGCTTGCAAATTTGTCTGTATATTTTTAATATATTTTACTTTTCCACAGTTTCTCTAACAGTTGTTAAATAAAATATATTTGGCAGTGTTTTAGGTTGCTTAATTTCTACATCTTTGTGAGTCATGTAGGTGTATGCCATGCAGCCTCAGGGCCGACTGTAAAGTTGTAATCTACATTCTCATTAATTTGCACGTATTTCAAGTTGTTTATACTAACACATATCACAATACAGAATTTATCCATCAGTGAATTACCTGCGCTGAGATGTTCTGCACTTTCCAAAGTGCCATTTCCATTACATTCTGACACAGAAAAAACAAATGCCAACAAATACAAAGTTTTAGCATGAAACTCAGTTGTTCAAGCTTAAAAGGCAATGTACCGGGTCTTGGCTGTAGTTGGAAAACCTTCTGCTGTGCTGAATGACTGCATTCGTGTTGTGACTTAAAATCTCTTCATTCTTAGGCAGAATTTTAATAATACGATTCGAGTTTCTTGTTGTATGATTAGTAGAATAATTATCCAAGCTGACTATGTCTAACCTATAATTCTCATTCCAAGAAAGACTTGAAATTATTTCTGAGTAATTTTGCACAGGAAATCAGTGTTTATCACCAGAATCAATGAGTGTTACGTCATAATGTAAAGGTAATCATATCAGTAGATAGTGGTTTCTTGAGCACTGTGTTGAGTTCCATTTTCAAAAATGAGAAATGGGACAGGGCATGCTCCATTTCATTTAACAAAATAAAGAGACAAAGGAAATCTAGAGAAAGATGTGATGGTTTTTGTGGAGCTTCATCCCAAGCAGCTCTGTGATGCAGCATTCTGTGCTCTACGGTCTGTCCCTCAGGAGACAAACAACGACTGCACCTGGAGAACCATCAACTAGATGAAAGATGCTCTTTGGTCAGCCCAAATCTTGTTGGTTCTCCAGAGTAAGGAGTTGACCTTGACTGAGTGCAGACTGGCACATTCCAAGGTCCAGGACTACATACTGAGAGATGCACTAAAGCTTGAAATAGCTGGCACCAATGCACAGTGTAGAAAGACCACAGTCTAAGGACTTCCTGCAGAAGTTAAATGGGGGTCTGCTCAGTTATCAAACCCTCGTGGTGCCTCAAATACATATAAAGATTGTCATGTACAAGTAAGAGATGCCTTTGATTTGTTTCCTGGATAGACTCAAACTCCAATGTTTGTTTCTCCTTATGCTACTGTGCAGAACCAAACCTCCTTAGTGACTGTATGTATGGAAATATGTTTTTATGAATAAAGTATATTTTTGAAATAAAGCAGGGGAAGAAAGCAGACGAACAAGAGAATATAAAGTTGAATAATGAAAACAAGGTTAATTCATATTATGAGATGATTTCAAACAAAAATGATCATTTCATTCATTTCTCTTGGTAATTCTAAATGCTCTTAAGGATCTTCAAGTACACAGCATTTAAGTGACAACTGTGTAGGTGCCCAGGTTAACGGTTTCGGCAGTGGGTGACACTCTGCAGATTCCATATATAGTAAAACAGAGGACTGAATTTTCCCAGTCCCTGAGCAATGTGGGCAACGCTGAGTAAATTGTGAAAATATAGCACAATTAGAAAAACACAATTCTCAAGATCGAGAAATAAAATTCTGATTTTTTTTTACCCAGGCTTTTTACAGTGAGATGAGAATCTCTCTGATGAGCAGCAAGAGACCCATTTGCATGTATTTCCATCTCATTATTTCCTATTCTCGCCTCATTTGTATGGAGTTTGCTATTCTCCCACCTGATGGAGACAAACTGGATGGTGACAATTTGTGGGTAACCTGGCAGATCCAGCTTGCTGCTTGCTCCTCTGGACCTCTAACTTGATCAGCAATTGCCAACACCACAGGGCACTCTCCATCATCAGTCTCCTGCACATCCTCTTGAACCTCACCATGTCTGTGTTTGACATGCACTAGTTGTAGCACAGTATCCAGCATGTGAACTGCTTGTAGTGACCCACAATGTCAAATACAAATCCTGGTCACAAGGAATTTTATCTGTGTCATTGGTCATTACAGAGTAATCACAGACATCTCTGTGAAGCAGAAGTCATCACAGGGGATCTTAAAAGTGTTCACTTGCAGGTCAAGACAATGCAAAGTCTCATAGACTGCAGAAGCGCTGGCTTCATGTCAGCTGGAACTATAAGTATTTGCTAACATGCTCTTATATGCAAAGCTTCCTTACTTTGATGGCGTGGGATGGGAGTTGGCTTGTTGCTGGTGGATGGAGGCAGCATTTCAGTAATTCTATCACATTTACAATCTCTAACTGTATTTGTGGGTTATAGCTTGTGCTGCATACATCTGAATATAATCCATTAGGTCAAAAGTCAATGTACAGGATTTCTATAGCCCTCAGGTTGGAATCCTGCATGTCCCACTTCATCAAGGACAATGCTAAACTGTCATTTGAAGTGTCAAGTAAATGCTGCTTAATCGCATTACTAAGGACCTTTCAATTCTGACATTCCTATACAGGTTCAGAAGAACCGTGATTAATAGATTCAACAACATCAAGAGGTATCTTCACTGTGGCCATGGTGCGATGAAGGCACAGAAAAAGTGAGGAAAAAGCAATGCATTGGCAATTCGACCAGCAGCAACCTCTTACAGTTGCCAAGCAGGCTCCGCATGAAGAAGTGACAGCTGAAGATCCTTATCATTACACAAAAGACTTCATCAAAAGACAAGAATTCCATTTCTTCAATGTAAAAATCACTTGTCATTAGCAGTAATACATCCCAGCACTCTGCACAGGTACCCTGGGAGCTCTCATGATGCCTATATTCTTAAGAGCACTTGTGTTCCTGCTTCATCTCAAGCACTGGATGCTCTATATGGATGGTTACTGGGAGACAAGCACTACCCTCTGTAACCATGGCTGATGATTCAATTACACGATCCCCTGATGGAAGTTGAGTGTAGATGGAATGCAGCCCAGTTTTCAGCCATAGCAGACATGGAACTGACAATAGGCCTCCTGAAGCTGAGATTCCAATGCTTGGTTTGGCCTAGGGGCAGCTTGAGTATACATCAAAAAGTGTCCACTGTGTAATCCAGTCAGCTGGACCCTGCACAACTGGAGCATGCAAAGAAGGGACATGATAGATGCTGAAGTGTTGGGAGAATGGCAGCAGTCTTCCAAGGAGGACGATGAGGTTGTAGGTAGGATGAAACAGTGGTGCAGTGTCGGGCACAATAAGCTGCATAGGACTTCAATGATACCCAGTTCCAATAGATACAAGCTGGGTAAAGTGACCAGACATTGGCTGTAAATCTGTTCCTGATCAGAAGGCAAGTAAAGCTTAATGTTTGGAGAAGCAAATGCACTTTTTTTAAAATCTGTTTTATCTTCACTTTTCCAGTTGTTGAATAGAAGTTAATATTTTCAAATGTTTCAAGGTGATGCTCCCATATTGAACAATGAGATGATATTTTGCCATGTTGATTGATAAGGAAAGAGTAGCATTCCATCAGACTAGATTCAAACATGATCTGGTGCTAAGGATGGGTAGCTGGTGTAGCTTAATTCTTGTAGCTGCAATTACAATGACTGTTGATCAGACAGGCAATGTTGTAACACGACAACACATTTTCAAATGTGAACTTCTATTTCCAATGAAGAGCCTGTTTTGTGACCTATGTCCCCTATGTTCTTTGAAATTTCTCCTCGATAATATGGACTGTGAAGGACCATTCTTCTGGGCAGCAATTGATTTGGTGCATAGCTGATCTTTAAACGTGGCTGTATGGGCAGAGACCCTAAAAAGTCCAGGCAGCAGCAGATACTTTTACCATCGGTGAGCTAAAGATAACAAGAGAGCGGTGCCATGAAAATATGATGCATATATAATAAGGCGAGCAGTGGACAATTCCATGGGATAACTTGATGGAGCTCATGGAGAGAAGTCCTCCATGAAACTCCCTGAAATTGACACTTAGACTGTTTGTGGCAATATTTAGCTCTTATTCAACAAATTTACTGTATGAGCAAAAACATTCTTGCTAAAATGAGACGCCCCAGGTGCCAGTACAATACAGTGGAATTTGGAAAAAATAATTCCACTAAAAAGTGATTGCCTGCCAGAATCTCCATTTAGTTCAATAATGTGCTTTAAGAAAGAGAATCTGCCATTATTTACTTGGTCTGGCCTACCTATGACTCCAGACCAACAATGTGGATGGCTCTTAACTGTCCACTGAAATGGTCTGGCAAGCTATTCTGTTGCATTGAACCACTAAAGTTAAAAAGCACTGTGGGTGAACTTATACCAAATGGACTATTGTACTTCACTAGGAGAATCACTGCCTTCTGTAAAACACATAGGGATCAGCAATTAATGCCAGCTTTGTCTTGACTGAATAAAAGAATGTCAGTTAGCTTCATTATAAATATTTGATATCTTTGAAAATCAGTGTGTCTGTTGCCCTAACAAGAATGCTTAATTCCCTTTTATTTATTTCCAGTGTCTCAATAAAAGGGAAATAAGAGTTTGGTGGCAAATTTTCAGTTTCACAAGCCAGGGAATTTGTGTTGTATGCTTCACTGAATGGAAATTACCTAAGTTATTATTGCCTTTAAGGAAATGTAGTCTGAAAAATTCCAGAAACTTATTTCTTCTTTTACTTCAGAGACGAGAGATTGTAAAGGAGTGAAGAGAGTTGGATACTTAAGTGCAGAAGTTGCTAAAAGTTAGAACATTAAAAAAATCTGAAAGGTTAGTGGTATGTTGCAATTCTTCAGTTGCATGCTGCTTTGGCCAGATTCCATCTGGAGCATTGTGTTCAGTTTTTGTTGCCACACCTAAGGAAGGACTTATTAACTTGAAAAGGATACTGCCCAGATTCACCAGAAAACGTGAAAATTTGAATAGTGATGTCAGATCAGAAGGCTAGGCTTTCATTCTCTTTTTTTAGATGATAATGGGGTGACATGTTTAAAATTATGAAAGGATTTGATTGTTATTTCCTTTGGTTGGAGAAGACAGAGAAAAAGGGGTAAAATCTTAAAGTAGACTATTCAGGAGTGTAAACCAAAATACATTTTCTCACAAAGATTATGGAAATTTGGAATTCTCTTCTCCAAAATAGTATGGGTATTGAGTCAACTGAAATTTTTGAAACAGATTGACAGATTTTATTTTGTGGAAGAATCCAGAGATATAGATCAAAGATATAGTTGGAGTTGAGGTATAAATTCACCATGATTTAACTGAAAGGGAATTCAAGTCTGAGGGGCTGAATAGCCAGTCCTGTTCCAGTGTTTTGCTAAAAATGTTGAAATCCGATCAGGTGAATAATAAAACACCAAGTACATAGCTTCAATCCTATCTTTTAAGTGTTGCACAATATTAATTGTCTTTTTGTGACTGATCAACAGCACAATGCATGCAATCACGTGTAAAACTATAGGCAAAACTGCAATTAAAATCCTAAAACAAATGAGACCATATTCAGTTTTTGTGAGTACCAGATAGGTTTCTGGTCCTCCACAAAATACGCTATACTTCTGAGTGGTTATCTGTGCAAAGTATTGAATCATAGAATTGTTCCAGTGCAGTGGAGGCTATTCATTTCATTGTGTCTGCACCATTTCTCTGACTATTATAACCTAATGCCAATCTCATGCCTTTTCCCTGTAACCTTGCACATTGATTTGATTTAAATAATCATCGAATGTCGACTTCAATTAAATTTGTCTTCAACATACTTCCAGGTAATGTATTCCAGGTCCTAACCATTCTCTGACTTCAGAAAGTTTTTTGTCACCTTGAATTTGCTTCTTTTGCAAAATATTTTAAAACTGTGCTCTTTGTTTCTCCATCCTTTTCCAAGTGGGAACATTTTCTCCCTATCTACTCTGTCCAGGCTCCAAATGAATTTAGTAACTTTTAGCAAATCCCTCCTCAACTTTCTCACCAAGAAAAGACAGTTCTAACTCCATCAATCTATTCTCATAGCTAAAATTTCTCATCCCTGCAACCATTCTTGTAAATCTCTTCTGCATTCTCTCCAATAAGTTCACATCCCTACTGTAGTGTGACATCCAGAACTGTACATCATATTCCATTATACAATGTCCTGCTGTGTAAGGTCAGCATAACATCCAGGTTCCTGTGCTCTTGACCCCTAATAATGAAACTTGATGCTTTATTAGACACATCTGTCTACCTGTACTACAAACCTGTAACGATTTATGCTGCACAAATGTACTCAGGCCTTCCTGTTCCTCACACCCTTTAAAAGAAAACCCTTTGTTTTATACTGTCTCTCCATGTTCTTTGTGTTAAAATGTATGACATCGCACTTCGAACTTCATTTGCCATTTCATCAAAGAGTCAATGTCTTTTGGAAATTTTGCAATATCCTCTTCATGGTTTATAATTCTCCCAAGTTTTGTGTCATCTGAAAACTTTGAAACTGTCCCCTAAAAAGCAAGCTCTAAGTCCTTATATAAAGCAGAAAAAACAGTAGTCCCAATATTGACCACTAGGAAACTCCATTACAAACCTTATTCCAGCTCAAAACAAAACCATTAATAACCATAAGTAACCATACTCTCAGTTATCTAATGCTCAGCCAATTTTGTAACCATGTTTCTACTATTCTTTTTATTTGATGACCTATAACTTTGTTTACAAGTCTTTTATGTGATACTGCATTGAATATCTTTTGGAAGCAAATGTACACCACACCAACAGTCTTTCCCTCATCAATCTTCTCTGTTAACTCTTCAAATAGATCCAGCAAGTTAGATGTGATCTCCCCCAAAAAATCCTGTGCTGACATTTTAAAATTAACCTACATTTTTACATGCGACTATTTTACGGGCGGTACAGTGGTTAGCACTGCTGCCATACAGCACCAGGGAGCCAGGTTCAATTTCACTCTCAGGCAACTGTCTGTGTGGGGTTTGCATATTCTGCCCGTGTCTGTGTGGGTTTCTTTCAGGCACTGTGGTTTCCTCCCACAGTCAAATTAGATGGATTGGCCACTCTAACTTTCCCAAAGTGACTGGGGATTTGCAGCTTAGGTGGGTTAGCCATAGGAAATGCAGGGTTAAAATGGGAAGAGGTTGTGGGTCTGGGTCAGTTGCTTTTCAGAGGGTCAGTGTGGACTCAATGGGCCAAAAGGCCTGCTTCCATGATATAATGGTTCCATTATTTCTTGGTATTTACTCATCACCTCAGTTAAACTGTTTGAACACTAAGCACTTTTATTTTCTTTATACACAGGATGTGGTGTCACTGGCGAGGTCAGTGCTTATAATCCCTCCCCAATTGCTTTAGAGATTTTGGGGGTTATGTCCCTCTTGAGCCACCTCAGTCTTTGGGGTATACTCACAATGCAATGAGAAGATTTTGACCCAGCAATGCTGAAACAACAGATATATAGTTCCAGGGTAGGATGGTGTGTGACTTGGAGGGGATCTTACAAGTGGCAGTGTTTCCATGCAGTATTTCTACTATCCTTGTCCTTCTAGTTGGGAAGAGAGTGTGGATTTGGAAGGTGCTGTTGGAAAGTCCTGGTGAGTTACTGTGGTCCATCTTGTAGATGGCATACTGCCCTTACGATGCTTCAGTGGGAGAAGGAGTGAATCTTGAAAGTAGGGGGCAAGGTACTAATTAAGTAGTCTGTCTTGTCCTGGATGATATCAGGCTTCTTGAGTGTTTCTGGAGCTGTACTCATCCAGAGAAGTGGAGTGCATTCTATCTCACTTCTGATTTGTTTCTTGTAGATTCTGGAAAGGCACTGGATGTGGGGTAGGGGAGGGGGATGGGGTTACTTGCCACAGAATTCCCCATCTCTGATCTGCTCTCGTCACCTGTATTGGCTGGTCTAGTTCGGTTCCTGGTCAATGGAAATCTCCAGATTTTGGTAACAGAGTTTCAGCAATGGTAATGCCAGTGAGCATCAAGGAGAGATAGTCAGATTCATTCTTATTTTAGATGGTCATTGCCTGGCATTTGTGTGGCATGATTGTTACTTTCCATCTGTGAGCCCAAGCCTTGATATTGCCCAGGTTTTTGCTGCTTCTAGATGTAACTGCTTCAGTATCTGAAGAGTCATGAATGGTGAGGCACATTGTGCAATCATCATTGAACATCCCCACTTTAAAGACTTTATGATAGAAGCAAGTTCATTAATGAAGCAACTAAAAATGGTTAGGCCTACGACACTACCCTGAAGAATTCCTACAGAGATGGAGCTAAAATGATGAACCTTCAAGAATCATAACTGTTGTCTCTTGTGCCAGATATGTCAACAGCGATCAGTAGTTTCCCCTGATTACATTAATCTGAGTTTTGTTAGGGCTCTTTCATGCCATACTTGGTCAAATTCTGCCTTGTTGCCCAGATCCATCAATTTCACCTCACAGGAGTTTAACTCTTGCCAATGTCTGAATCAAAGTTGAAAAGAGTTTAGGAACTGAGTGGCAGTAGCAGAATCCAAAATGAGTATTACTGAAGAGGTTATTGCTGAGCAAGTACCACTTAGTAGTACGGTCGATGAAGCTTTCCATCACTTAACAGATAATCAAAAGTGGACTGATATGGCAGCGATTGACTGGATTGGATTTGTCCTGTTTTTCCTGCTCAAGACTGCCTAGGCAGTTTTCTGTATTCTCGAGTAAATGCCAGTGTTGTAAAATCACTAGAACAAATGGCTAGGGTCACAGCTAGTTCTGCAGAATAATCCTCCAGTACTATTTCCAAAGCATTGTCAAGTTCCATAATCTTTGCAGTACCCAAAGTCGTTTCCCATTTCTCAGTATCGTGGAGTGAATCATATTTACTGAAGGCTGGCATCTGTGATGCATGGGTCCTCAGCAAGAGGTCATTTACTCACCAGGTACAGAGAAGGAAGTGGAATCATAAGGTGCATCGCACTAACTTGCTCTCCCTTACTTCTCAAAGCATGCATCAAGCCTGACACCAGCAAGCATTTGGCTTTAGCTAAACTTGTCCTTTGACTGAAGTTGAGAGGAAAATTGGTTGAAAATAAGCAATGAAGAATGAACAAGAAAATGTAGTTATTAGTTTCCAGCTCACAAACCTAATCTCAGCTTTCAAATAACAGTTACCACTGTTCTTATGTTTCATGATGTCACTCGGGC
The DNA here is from genome assembly GCF_030684315.1 of Stegostoma tigrinum. NCBI lineage: Eukaryota > Metazoa > Chordata > Chondrichthyes > Orectolobiformes > Stegostomatidae > Stegostoma > Stegostoma tigrinum. The sequence goes on from NC_081363.1 coordinate 55,986,442, forward strand.
CCTTTCATTAGATTACAGCCTTGTAACTCTCTCAAGGTATCCTTTATTCTCCATAGGAACCACAGAATGATTCTGTGAACCATTATAAAAAGACTCATTATATACTGTGTGAGTCAGAAAATGCCCTAATTTTGTGTTATGGATGTCATCATTCACTATTATACTCTCTTGGAAATGTCACTGTGGCATTGCTTTCAGCTGATAGCAGTGATCACCTTATATTATTTCATTTCAGCTACAACACCGCAGAAAGATTATTAGTCATTTTGATTTTTTAATAAGAAGCAGGAGGCTTTTTTTCTGGATATTTTTACTGTGCTGAACTACACACTTCTAATGGGTCGAATGGCCTATTTCCACACTGTAGGGATTCTATGATTCTAAAGCATACTTCTGCCATTTCCTGAGCCATTAAACTGATTATCCTGCAGCTAACTTGAACTCAAATATTTTTTTCACTTCTTTGAATTCTGTCCTGATTTCCTCATCTCTGCCTATAGTTACAGCCTTCCAAAATTACTTTCTAATTTGTTATCGTGTTTCCATCTGTTGTTCTTTCTCTGTCCCCTTTCCTTACTTTGCTCTTTCTAGTTTCATGTGAATTTTCACAAGTTTAAGAATAATTTTTTTTAATATATGTGTGACTCCCATGTGTAAATGCTCTATAAATATACATATATGATACTAACCCACAGTGTCAAGGAAGACCACAAGGAACGTCTATATTGAGTTAACCAATTTAATTCGGGTGGCAATGAGAAGTCCCAATTGGCCTCAGTGTGCCTGGAGTTAATGGAACTTTAAAAGGAGACAGAAGGGAAGTAAAACTCAACAGCAACATGTGGGATTAAGGAGATGATGGAATCAATTAACAAGGGACTATTTGTTAGGGCCTTATTAATGCAAAAGATCACAAAATGGACTTTTGATGTAAAGTTAGAAATCTGATCTTGGATTAACTCCTGGGTCATAACCTTGCCGAACACAACATCAGTGAAGTGAGGCTATTTACAAACCAAGATTATATAATTGGTTTGATTAGGTTTGACACCCAATCAGCAGTGCTGGGAACAGGCTGAAGGTGTGACATAGTAGCCAAGGCCCTTTGGCTTAATGTTTGAAAATCCAGATCATTCCATGGTGAAAAACTTGATTAATGGGAGTCTTTCTGATATAATCTGTTAATCATGTGAATTTTAATTATTATTAAACAAATAGATTTGCATTATGCAGTAAGGTCAATCCTTGAAGATAACTATAAGGACCCTCCACAGATGGTAACTCAGTATGGCAACTACATTCTCTCTTTCCCCCATTGCATCCCAAAACCAGCCCAGTTCGTCCCCTCCCCCCACAGCATCCTAAAACCAGCCCAGGCTGTCTCTGCCTCCCTAACCTGTTCTTCCTCTCACCCATCCCTTCCTCCCACCTCAAGCCGCACCTCCATTTCCTACCTACTAACCTCATCCCACCTCCTTGTCCTGTCCATCTTCCCTGGACTGACCTATCCCCTCCCTACCTCCCCACCTATACTCTCTTCTCCACCTATCTTCTTTTCTCTCCATCTTTGGTCCGTCTCCCCCTCTCTCCTTATTTAATCCAGTTCTCTCTCCCCATCGCCCTCTCTGATGAAGGGTTTAGGCCCGAAACGTCAGCTTTTGTGCTCCTGAGATGCTGCTTGGCCTGCTGTGTTCATCCAGCTTCTCACTTTATTATCTTGGATTCTCCAGCATCTGCAGTTCCCATTATCTCTGGCGACTACATATCATGGTTACTCACTGCTAGTATAAAAGCTGAGTTGCTGTGGATGGCTCTGTGATTACTACATCAATATCGGCCTGCTCTACTTTGGCACTTCTTGAAATAAAAGAGATACTTTTCTCAACATCTCCCAAAGCAACAGAATTGTAGCTTTAAACCATCAAAAACCATTTGCAAATGAGTCAACTAGAGTAAGGTTCCAAAATATTTTACTTGTAACATTAATCTCTACTCAGTCAAGATAATAGAAAGTCCATTATTTTACTAATTTTTCAAGGCAGGGGCCAGTGAAGTGTGACCGTTGAAGATGGTTTGAGCAAAAGATTGTATCTTGATCTTTAACATTTGAAATAAAGCTGTTAATCAGAGCAAAGTCATTCTGAAGTCAGCTAGAAGAAACTGGCAAATGAATGGCTGGATTAATAGAGTAAAAAGCTGAGAGGGTTTTGCATTGGCACCATTCATTAAGGAGAAGAAATAGTTTCTATAGAGCCTTTAACAGAGTGAAACATCACATGGTACTTTACCGGTGAATTATCAAACCAAATTAAACATTGGTCACTGAAGGAAATAACCAAAAACGTGGTCAAAGAGATATGTTTTAAGAAATGTCATGATGGAGGAGCAAGAGAATGACAGGAGAGAGATTTAGGAGGAAATTACTGAGCATGGGGCCTAAGCTGCTATTGGTACAACCATAAATAGTGGGTAAATTGAAGTCAGGGATGAGCTGGAGATCATAGTTGGAGGAGAATTGCTAGACTGCAGGAGGTTACAGAAATAGAGAGGTGCAAAGACATCGGAGGGGATTTGGAAATAAGAGTAAGAATTTTTAACTCAAAATGTTAACCAAGTAAATAGATTAATGGAATTTGGAGCAAAATAGGGCACTGGCAGCAATATTTTAGATGGCTAAATGGTTGTGGACTTGAGAAGATGGAATGGGCGGACATTGGATTAATTAGTTCTTGAGATAACAAGAGTAAGGATGATGGCTTCAGCAAATGAGCTGAGGAAAGGGGAAATTCTGGTGACATTAGGAAAGTGGGAACAAATCTAAACAATGGCCTGGACAAGTGGTCAGAAATGCTTCCTAGGATCAAATACGAGATGTAAGTTATGAACTTTCTGGTTTATCTTCAAGCATTTCCAAGAGAGAAAGCTGCAATTGATTGATAACTAACACAGTTTATGACGGGGACTGAAGATGGCGGCTTAGATCTTCTCGTTAGTTGGAGAAAATGTCTGCTTGTCTAGACTCTATGTCAAAAATGAGTCTGACAAATTAGAAAGAGCAGAGAGTTGAGAGAGGTGGTGCTGAATTAGAGCTGGGTGTCATCAGACTACAAATGGCAAATGATGCTGTGTTTTCAGATGATGGCATATTGCAAATGAAAAATAGTTGGGAGACATCAGATGCAACAGTGCAAGAGTAAGAAGAAAACCATTGATGGTAATTTTCTAGTAATGACTGGATAGAAAGGAATGGAACCAGCTGAGTTCAGTCCCACCCTGCTGGACAGCAAACAAGTAAGTTTTAAAATTGTGTAAATTGAAGGTATTTACTATTAACCAGTATCAAAACATTAGTTTTCTCTCTCTCCATGAATGCTATCTGACCCACTGTGATCTCCAGCATTTGTTGTTTTTATGTAGTTACATTTGTCTTAATAAAACTGTTGACATGAAGCATTGTCTGACCAGTTTCTACATGTGATGAAGTAACTACAGTCCGGTTGCATTGAAGACCTGAACTTGCATTTGCTACATTGTAACCCAGGCTTAGACACTATAATAATTAAAAACAACCATCATCTTCCATATGTTTTACTTGATCAAAATACGTTTTCTCAAGATGTTCATCCGTAACGTAATCAGAAATTAAAATCTCAAATTTTTGAATAGGATTGTTGAAAATGTTTTATGTTTTAAAAATGTGACTTATAAAATGTCAGATTTCATGTGCAGAAAAAGTACATTGCCTCTCAATGTTTTAGCCAAATATTTGTTAAATGAACCTGCCTAATGGTATCTTTCAGTGTGAAACCTTCCAGATGAAGGAACAATACTTAAAATTTAAATATGTCTCTTTTTAAGGTACTGACAGACAAATTGTGCATTTTCAGCACTTTCAATTAATGATTTGAGTTCAGATACGACAAACTGTATTTCGGCAGGAACATCTTATTTCCTTCTTATCCCCAACACTTTAAAATTAATTTGTGACCTGTATCCCTAATTATTACTCACACACAAAGGGTTATAAAGTCTGGTTTCTGAAATGTCAAACATCATTTCTACAATGGTAAAGGAGCAAACAACCAATCTCTAGCTTTTGGGCAATTCACAAAGTCATCCCAGAATGATTCTACCTTATCTAATCTGTGCTGTACCATCTGAGCATGACAAATAAAAATGATACCATGTTAGAAATTACAAATGCAAAATTGCAACATGACCAGTGTGTTGCAACAGCAACTGGAGTTAAGACACTCTGGCTATAAAGTTTATGTTTCATTAATCTGTACAGCTCTTCCCAATGGAAGAAATGCACTCTTGTTTTGATTGGATAGTGCTTCATTCATGAAATTACTTTGGACAAGTGGTGAGTTGGAATTATTATATAAGACCACAGAAAGATTTGGACAGGTTAGGAAAGTGGGCAAAATGGTTGATGGAGTACACAACGTGGGAAAGTGTGAGGTAATGCACATTGGTAATAATAGAGGTATGGACTGTTTTCTAAATGGGGAGAAAATTCAGAAGTCTGAAGTGCAAAGAGACTTGGGAGCTCTAGTCCAGGATTGTCTCAAGGTGTACTTGCAGGTTGAGTCAGGAGTCAGGAACGGATGTACGTCTGAGGCTCGATAAGACCCTGGTCAAGCCACATTTGGAATATTGTGCACAGTTTTGGGTCCACAGCTCAGGAAAGATGTATTGGCCCCAGAGTGGGCTCAGAGGTTCATGAGAATGGTCCCAGGAATGGAAAGCTTAACATATAAGCAGTGATGGAGTTTAGAAGGATGAGGGAGGATCTAATTGAAACTTACAGAATACTTAAAACAGCCTGAACAGAGTGAATGTTGGGAAGAGGTTTCCACTGGTAGGAGAGACTGGAACCTGAGGACATGGCCATAGAGTAAAAGGAACACCTTTTAGATCAGAGATAAGGAGATATGGTGAATCTATGGACTTCACTGCCACAGATAGCTGTGGCGGTCACATCATTGCGTACACTTAAGACAGAGATAGATAGGTTCTTGATTGTCAAGGGGATCAAGGGTTACAGGGAGAAAGCAGGAGAATGGGGTTGAGAAACTCATCAGCCATGACTGATTGGTGGAGAGGACTTGACAGGCTGAATGGCCTAACTTCTGTTTCATGTGACCATAAGACACAGGAGCAGAAGTACTCAAGTTCAAAATAAAAACTTGATGTGCCAATCTTTTCAGATGTTTGTTTTTTAGTTCTCCTGTACAAACTGGCTACTTGGAATATTCTGTACAGTGACTATTCAGGCATAAGGTAAGTTTTCACTCAACCAAATAACAATGCCCTTGTTGACTGAGTATTTAAGGAGTTTCCGTAATTCTTCACAACAATTTTTGACTATCTTGTATTACAGAAATATCTTGAGCCGTAAGTTAGGAATTTTGTGTATTATCGCAGTTGTAATCACAGATACTCAAAATATACAAGTGCAATTTCAATTCCATAATCTTTATTTGACAAAAAATAAATATCTGAGGGATGTACAAATATTGTCTTGTTCTTTTATGGGTAAAAAAGTCTGTACAAAAATTACAATATTTTACACATTTACAATTTTTACACAATACAAATATGCACAAGAACTTAAATGTTGAAAAATCTTTTCAACCAGTTATAATAATTGAAAACAGCACATACAACGGTATCACTTGCACAATAGTATATAATTTACATCTAAGATTTGTAGCACTGCATTCTCCACTTCTGAAAAGATTTTTATTTATATTACAAACTATTTAGAATATCAGACCGTGCCACCCAACTGTGTGACTTAGAAATCTTAGTGTATGTCACTGAAGCTTTTCATCAAACCAAATGGTTGGGCAACCACACTTTGATATGCATATTTAGTTCTTTTCAGATGACTTGAAATACAGCAATGCACAAAGAAAGCATCTTCAACACCTGAGCGGGCGTCCTCCAATTGCACAGTCATCGTAAGAGAAAGGTATCTGGGGAAATAATGAATGACACATTAGCAACAATATCAGTGACAAACATCTTTACACTGATACCTCAGATTATAGAAATAATTTATCAAGATGATGGTTTTTATTCTAAAAGACATGTTTGTGTAGAGGTGAACAACCAATTACTGTAAATCTAATCTTTAAGCATTTCAGTGGCTATAATAGTCTATTTCCAGCACACTCACCTCATGGTCAGGAGTTTCAGATTCCCATATCTTTTCTTCATCCCACATCATACATAGAGATGGATCTGTCACATGGATAAGTTCTGTCTGTATCCTAGAATTCTCTCTTCCCAAGGTCAGATGATACGGTGTACAACCATTGTAAGTGAGCACATTGGGGTCTGCTCCACACTGCAGCAAAAGTGACACCATTTCAGCATCCTGCTCCTCCACTGCAAGATGGAGAGCTGTCCGACCACTTGATGGCTCCTGTGCAGAAAACAAACCTTACAGTTACTACATACCATGAAAGTGAATGCCAGAAAGTAACTGTTTAATTTGCCATCAATTGAGAGATTATCATTATTTAGGAAATTAAAACTTTATTATACCTGAGCGTTAATATCAGCTCCAATCTGAATTAGATAGACCACCATCTTGTGAAGTCTGTTTTTGACTGCCAGCTGCAAACATGTAAGGCCTAAAATGGGAAAATGAAGAAGTCTCAGATATGTGCAACAATAAATATTCATTGTCCAATATATTAATTAGTGATTATTAGTGATTGACATTACAGCTTTAATTTGCATATTTATCTAAAAAAAGTAGCTAGTCACAAGAAAGCAGCTACAGCAATTGCTTTTAAAGAAATTAGACATTATATTTAATAATAATTTAATGTTTTGAAAATGCATAATTTATTTTAAAGAATGGAATTCATATTTGAGCTGCACATATAAAAGGCAAATGTACCATTGTAATTCTTGTTGTCCAAAAGTTCTCGGGTATGGTGTCTTGTGAGGAAATCGCTGATGGTTTTCACGCACAAGAACATATTCATCTCACAAGCGATGTGTAAAGCTGAGTTCCCGTTAATGTCCTTCAATCCCAGATCTCCTCCAGCCCACAACAAGGCACGTAGCATATCAGGCTGCTGTGTGATCACTGCCAGATGCAAGGGTGTCTGAACAAAACAGAACAAAAGAATTACAGTGGGAATACTGCAGGGTAAACCATGGAAACACACAATACGAAGGAAAACTGCAGTGTTTTTTAACGCCCCACGCCAGTATCCACAGCATTTATTAATATGGTGGGGACTTTCCAATGCAAACAGGAACCACCTATTTAGCTGCTTCAGGCAGAACAATACATTCTCATAAGATTATAATTAATCTAGCACAGTCCCCAATTTATTAAATACAAAATAGTAATGTCAGCGTTTTGCATAAAACTTATTAAATATTAATATATATTCCCAAATATTTGTATTAATCAGTTGAAAATATTTACCTGTTTCAGGTTATTCTGACGATGAAGGTACTGATCGCCAGACTGGGTATTGGCGAGGATTTGGGATACGATTTCTTTGGCTGTATGGATGATCGCCAAATGCAGAAATCTAAAAGGAGGAAAATGTCATGTTAAAACTTGCTACATCGGGGAAACTCTGCACAGCAGCTCAGCACTAAAGACTGGAACTCTCCAGGATTGCGCAAGGTCGGGTTTTTTGGGTACTTTCCACAGTTAAATATTTATCAGACAACCACTAGCTGGCCGCCTGCCAGGGACTTTCCAGCGTCAAACAGGAACTGTACCGCCCAGCGCAGTTACTGCTAGAACATGATGTTCTCAAAAAGCCTTTCAACAGATTCCATGCCCTCAATAGAGATTAGTTTATTTAACACCCTGTTCAGCTTTTTTTAAAAAAAAACTTTAAATCCACTTTCATCTGAAAAATAATTACAATGAAACTTTTCTATTAAATATTATATTTGCATACTGGATACTGTCTTGACATTTAACTGGTAGGGTTCTGCAAACCTTCAGCGTTTGGTAAATTGCTGTTTTAGAGACGTATTAATTCTTCCAACTTTACTTTCTCCAATCAGGGGGTTCTGGGGCAACATGCATTGCTCAGTTTCTGTATACCCAAACACCCGCCCCCCACCAAGACCCTTACTCTACTTTTAAAAAGGCCTCCAAGTCACTTACGTATCTCCATCCTCCGAGATGAAATCTTTCCAACACTGGGTTGGCTCCGGTTTGTCGTCCAGGCTCAGCTCCTGGATCTCCCGTAGAACCTCCTCGTCCTTCTCATTCATTGAGCCGATGCCGCTGTCACACCGCTCCTCCCAAAGCGGAGCCTGTTTGCCGACTCCGGGGTGCAACGAGCCGCCCGAGTAATCTAGTTTCCCATTGCCGCGATTATCCAAGATGTCAGCGCGGTTATTAAATATGGTAGGATCGGCCATGACTTTTGCACAGTAAGAGTATCCCAGTGAAGTAGACAAGCAAACAAAAACTCAACCCAAACAGGCAACGGATAAAAGACGCTGCCAAATTCACCACACGCAAATAACTCCTCTGCCACGTCTCAGGACTGCAGACGTTACTCTGCGCGACAACATTTATAAACTCCAGTTCGGGGCTTTTTCTGGGCGGAGCTTTCATGTCACCGCCTCCAAGCTCCAGTTGCCTTTTTGGCTGGGAAATTCCAAAGCAGTTAATGTGCTCAATTAGAAAAAGAACGCAGTGTACCGAATGGAACAAGGAGGGAAAATCCCTCAATAGGCCGCAATTCAAAAATACACAGGGCATCCCAGAAGGAAGAACTCAGCTTCGCATTTAATTACATTTAAGGGTTTGTTCTCATAACTATTAGCGTGAAGTTTGTCTACGATGCACATTATTCTGCACTATCTTCTTTTTTATTGGTTTACGTTTGCTGAAGCCCTTCCGGTTTCTTTTCTGTTGAACGTTGAAGTAGGTGGAAATTTCGGAAGCTGTGTGAAAATATTAAAGAAAGTCCCATTCGTTGCTGTGTGTACCGTGGCATGGGAACATCCCGGCCAAAAAGAAAATGGCAGGGGTGTGTGTGGTATTTGGCACTCAAGGTTATGCATTCTGTTAATCATCCCCAAACCAGTACCCTGGAAAGTTTACATGGGAGGGGGGAATTTAAGCGAGGGTGGTTTTGAAACAAGATGACCTTTGATTTTCTAATTAATGAGTTTTGGGGTGAGGAGCAGGGGGAGTACATTGTTTGCACCAAGCCAATTCATTACTGTCTGGCAATTGCACTGCTCATCGTTTGCAAATTGCTAAATACGTACAACATTCAGACGGTGGATTAAAATAACTTTTCATTAATTTTCTCAAAGCAAGTTCCAATATTTTGCTCACTTAAATCTCCTGTGTAATACATCTAAGCAATTTAGACTATCAAAAGAAAACTTAGATTGCAATAATTTGATTCCTCACAATTTGTTCTTTAGGTAAATTTTATTTAATGTTGCCAACTAATTTTAGCGAATGCATTAAAACAGAAGCATGCAGATGGTTAAAGAGACAAAGTACCTTGTCATCAGCTTTTATTTTCTTATTGCCACAGCAAGGGGTATTACTATATCAAAATACAGTTGAAGACCATGACGAACTCTTGTTTGTGTAGTAATATAAAATTTACAATCAATTTGAAATGCATCTCCCAAGAAATAAAAACTTCCCCATCATAAAATTTGCACAGTCCGTATTAAAAGAACAAGCAAAGGGAAATACAAAACATAGTTCTTCATCAATTAATATCAGACTAATGAAATGTTTGTTTTCGGCATTCCGTCCTAAAACTGTGAACATTTTGCTGCCTCCCAAATCATGTCCGTGTTTCCCACAATTCCATATTTGTCACTCTCTCATGAGCCCTGCTGCATCACAAAACCAAATTTTATCAAAATCACAAGTTACATTCTACATAATTATGACAGTGGTACACTAATTTTCCTCAACTTTTTCAACCTGCTTGTGGCCTTTAACATGATCGTTATTGTTCAGTTGGCCAGAAGTGGTCTTGCTCTGTTCTAGTCTTACCAATCCGGTCGTAATCAGCAAACCTGCTGCAGTGGCTTCCCTTCTTGTCAACCGATCTTTATGCTGAAAGTCTTTGTAGGTCTCCCCTCCAATTTCCATTCACATTTCCTTACGAACATGAGCAGAAATTATCACATTGGATTCCATAAATATTCTGACAATACTCACCTCTACTTTCTCCAGGCTTTTATTATCTCTGTATTGTTAGACTGCTTGTTAAATGCCCAATCCTGGATAAACTCAATTTCTCAAATTAAACATTGGAAAGACTGAAGCGATTGATGTCTACTACCGTAGAGTCACAGAACCGAGCAGATCGCCCATGCCAAACAAGTTTCTCAAACTAAACTAGTCCCATTTGCCTGAATTTGGCACATATCCTTCCAAAACTTTCCACATACCTGTCCAAATGTCTTTTAGATGTGGTAACTGTACCTGCATCCACCACTTCCTCTGGCAGTTCATTCCACACACAAACCACCCTCTGTGAAAACTTTGCTCTTTGGGTCCCTTTTAAATCTTTCTCCTCTCACCTTAAAAATGTGCCACCTTAACGAGAACTCCCACCCCTGGAAAAGACCTTTGCTACTCACCTTATAGATGCCCGTCATGATTTTGTAAATCTCACCTCTTAACCTCCTATGCTCCAGTGAAAAAGCTCACATTCTATCCAGCCTATCCTTATAATTCAAATCCCCCAGTCCCAGCACAGTGGTTCAGTAGTTAGCACTGCTGTCACCCGGGTTCGATTCCATATTTGGGTGACTGTCTGTGTGGGTTTCCTCCGGGTGCTGTGGTTTCCTCCCACAGTCCAAAGATGTTCAAGTTAGGTGGATTGGCCGTGCTAAATTGCATAGTGTCCAGGGATGTGTAGCTTCGGTACAGGGGGGTGAGTCTGGGTAGGATGCTCCAAGGGTCAGTGTGGACTTGTTGGGTCGAAGGGCCTGTTTCTACACTATAGGGATTTTATGATCTAATTATTTTCTGAACGCTCTCCAATTTAATAATAGCATTCCTATAACAGAGCGCTGTGGCCTCACCCTTATTCTCTAGCTGTGCAGCTCCATAAGAGCTCTTAATATGGAACACAGAACAGTACTACAAAGGAACAAGCCCTTTGGCCTGCAATGTTGTGCCAAACATGACATCACGTCAAACTAATCCCCTCAGCTCTTGGTCCCTATCCCTCCATCCCTTGCATGTTCATGTGCTTTTCTCAAAGTCCAATAAATGTCCCTGTCGTATCTGCCTCCCTACTCCTAGCAGCATGTTCCAAACACCTACCACTCTTGATGTAAAAAAACTTGACCCTCAATTTTCCTTTGAACTTTTTCCCTTTCACCTTAAATGAATGCTCCCTAGAATAGGACATTTCATCTCCAAACAAAAGATTCTGACTATCAACCCTATGTACGCGTTTCATAATTTTATAGACTTCTATCAAGTCTCCCTTCAGTCTCACTGCTCCAGAGAAAACATCCCTACTTTTCCTATGCTCTCCTTACAGCTTGTACACTCAAATCCAGGCAGCATCCTGGTAAACCTCTTTGGCACCCTCTCCAAAATCTTCACATCCTTCCTGTAATGTGGCTATCAGAACTGAACACAATACTTAAGTGCAGCCTAACCAAAGTCTTATAAAGCTGCAACATGACATCCTGACACTTGTACTAAATGCCCTGACCAATAAAGGCAAGCATGCCATATGCCTTCTTTACTACCCTGTCCACTTGTGTGGTCAAAACAAACCCCACTAGACACTGGCCTCTTGCATAACTCCCATTTCATTCATCCCATCACTGATGCCTCGGTTTTCAGTCAACCAAGCACTAAACTTTGTAACTGCTTGAATGAGTGGTTAATGTAAATTGTTCAAATCAGACTCTATTCCATATATTGTAATTTCCACCTTGTGCAACAAGATAATGCTGAATGCAGCTGAAATCAGGCACACCCATGCCAAAGATTGGGGAATTTTAAATATGGTAAATTGCACCCAAAATTACTGAGTTCATTTTTCTGACATCTCTTCCACTGGTTTGGGATTCAATTCATTTGATTCAAGAGCTCACCTATAAAACTGGCCATGCTCTAATTATAATTGACAGATTCTGACAATTGCATTGATTGGAGAAAGTGCTTCAAATTATGTTCTGTTTCTTCAGTTCACAGACAGGAAACCCAGGAAGATTTTTTCTCATCAAAAATAAACCACGTTGGAAACAGATTAGTGTACATCAGTGAAACTTCGAAAAGGTTCCATATTGTTTTAAGTTATCTTGTGTGGTTTTTAAACCACTCATTAAAAGTACTATTTTTGGTATTATATTGTTGGCTGGTAAAGTTGCTTCACGTTGCTACTTGCAAATCAATTTAACATTAAACATGAGCTGTAACACAAGTGCAGTTTCACATGCATTTTGGATGCAATTTCCCAATAATGTGGAAACTCAGGCATTTACATAAATTCAAGTAGAAATATGATGTACATAACACCCTTGAATATTTTTGAATTGCATGTGTTGCAATGTAGACTCCAGGCAACTGACTAGGACTACTTAGCAATGTGGGACATTCCATATCTGGGGAGGGGAAATGCTGACAAAGGTTTTCTTGCTACAGCTCTGCCTTCTGCTTGCAGCAACAGGAATGAACAGAGGTTAGTCATCAGACAAGACAGCCTTTAGACTGGCTGTTGGAGGCTTTATGAGAGCAATATGAAAACTCATTAACCAAACATTCGATTAGCCCAAATTCCAGAGGGTGCCCTCTGTTGGAACAGTATTTGTCTTTCACATCTTTATTATTCTTCTTGCTGAAACTTTTGTTTGTTACTCTCCTCAAGATGCTACATACTTTCGGAGGTACAAATCCATGGGAACTGGTTTTCCTCTAGCATTTATGCAAGAATTGATATTGACCTTAAATGTCAACTGTAGAGTGATAACCTATAAACCAATACTCATAGAGATGTACAGCGTGGAAACAGACCCTTCGGTCCAACTCATCCTTGCAAACCAGATATCCTAAATTAATCTAGTCCCATTTGCCAGCAATTGGGCCATATCCCTATAAACCCTGGATAATGAAGTGTGGAGCTGGATGAACACAGCAGGCCAAGCAGCATCTCAGGAGCACAAAAGCGGATGTTTCGGGCCTAGACCCTTCATCAGAGAGGGGGATGGGGTGAGGGTTCTGGAATAAATAGAGAGAGAGGGGGAGGCAGACCGAAGATGGAGAGAAAAGAAGATAGGTGGAGAGGAGAGTATAGTTGGGGAGGTAGGCAGGGGATAGGTCAGTCCAGGGAAGACGGACAGGTCAAGGAGGTGGGATGAGGTTAGTAGGTAGGAAATGGAGGTGCGGCTTGGGGTGGGAGGAAGGGATGGGTGAGAGGAAGAACAGGTTAGGGAGGCGGGGATGAGCTCGGCTGGTTTTGGGATGCAGTAGGGGAAGGGGAGATTTTAAAGCTGGTGAAGTCCACATTGATACCATTGGTCTGCAGGGTTCCCAAGTGGAATATGAGTTGCTGTTCCTGCAACCTTCGGGTGGCATCATTGTGGCACTGCAGGAGGCCCATGATGGACATGTCATCTAAAGAATTGGAGGGGGAGTTGAAATGGTTCGCGACTGGGAGGTGCAGTTGTTTATTGCGAACCGAGCGGAGGTGTTCTGCAAAGCGGTCCCCAAGCCTCCGCTTGGTTTCCCCAATGTAGAGGAAGCCACACCGGGTACAATGGATACAGTATACCACATTGGCAGATGTGCAGGTGAACCTCTGCTTAATATGGAAAGTCATCTTGGGGCCTGGGATAGGGGTGAGGGAGGAGGTGTGGGGGCAAGTGTAGCTCTTCCTGCGGTTGCAGGGGAAGCTGCCGGGTGTGGTGGGGTTGGAGGGCAGTGTGGAGCGAACAAGGGAGTCACGGAGAGAGTAGTCTCTCTGGAAAGCAGACAAGAGTGGGGATGGAAAAATGTCTTGGGTGGTGGGGTCGGATTGTAGATGGCGGAAGTGTCGGAGGATGATGCGTTGTATCCGGAGGTTGGTGGGGTGGTGTGTGAGAACGAGGGGGATACTCTTTGGGCGGTTGTGGCGGGGGCGGGGTGTGAGGGATGTGTTGCGGGAAATGCGGGAGACGCGGTCAAGGGCCCTCCACCCACTGCATCCCAAAACCAGCCCAGTCTGTCTCTGCTTCCCTAACCTGTTCTTCCTCTCACCCATCCCTTCCTCCCACCCCAAGCTGCACCTCCATTTCCTACCTACTAACCTCATCCCACCTCCTTGACCTGTCCATCTTCCCTGGACTGACCCATCCCCTGCCTACCTCTCCACCTATACTCTCCTCTCCACCTATTTTTTTTCTCTCTATCTTCGGTCCGCCTCCCCCTCTCTCCCTATTTATTCCAGAATCCTCTCCCCATCCCCCTCTCTGATGAAGGGTCTATGCCTGAAACGTCAGCTTTTGTGCTCCTGAGATGCTGCTGGGCCTGCTGTGTTCATCCAGCTTCACACTTTATTATCTTGGATTCTCCAGCATCTGCAGTTCCCATTATCTCTCCCTATAAACCCTTCCTGTTCATGTACCCAGACAGGTGCTTTTAAAATGTTGTAACTGTACCAGCCTCCACAACTTTCTCTGGCAGCTTATTCCATACACGCACCACCCTCTGCATGAAGAAGTAGTCCCTCAGGTCCCTTTTAAATTTTACCTCCCTCACCTTAAACCTATGCCCTCTATCTTTGGTCTGTTTTACCCAGGGAAAAAGACTTTGACAATTCACCCTATCCATGCTCCTCATGATTTAATAAATCTCTATAAGGTCATACCTTAGCTTCTGACGCTCCAGAGAAAATAGCCCCAGTCTATTCATCATCTCCCTATAGCTCAAACCATCCAAACCTGGCAACATCCTTGTAAATCTTTACTGCACCCTTTCAAGTTTAACATCTTTCCTATAGAAGGGAGACCAGACTGAACTATTCCATAAGTGGCCTAACAAATGTCCTGTACAACTGCAACATGATGTCTCAACTGCTATACTCGATGCAAGTGTAAAGGCAAGCGTAGCAAATACCTTCTTCACTACCCTGTCTACCTGAGGGAAATAAAGATTTTTAGAGCAAAAATTTTTTTAAAATAAAGATCCTCATGAAAGTCTGCAACTGAAGCTAAAAAGAGTGGGTTTGGTATAAACCCAGTGTGTGAATGAAAACTAGTCAAAGATATTTGGAGATAAGGGGAACTGCAGATGCTGGAGAATTCCAAGATAATAAAATGAGAGGCTGGATGAACACAGCAGGCCAAGCAGCATCTCAGGAGCACAAAAGCTGACGTTTCGGGCCTAGACCCTTCATCAGAGAGGGGGATGGGGAGAGGGAGCTGGAATAAATAGGGAGAGAGGGGGAGGCGGACCGAAGATGGAGAGTAAAGAAGATAGGTGGAGAGAGTATAGGTGGGGAGGTAGGGAGGGGATAGGTCAGTCCAGGGAAGACGGACAGGTCAAGGAGGTGGGATGAGGTTAGTAGGTAGCTGGGGGTGCGGCTTGGTGTGGGAGGAAGGGATGGGTGAGAGGAAGAACCGGTTAGGGAGGCAGAGACAGGTTGGACTGGTTTTGGGATGCAGTGGGTGGGGGGGAAGAGCTGGGCTGGTTGTGTGGTGCAGTGGGGGGAGGGGACGAACTAGGCTGGTTTAGGGATGCAGTAGGGGAAGGGGAGATTTTGAAACTGGTGAAGTCCACATTGATACCATATGGCTGCAGGGTTCCCAGGCGGAATATGAGTTGCTGTTCCTGCAACCTTCGGGTGGCATCATTGTGGCAGTGCAGGAGGCCCATGATGGACATGTCATCTAGAGAATGGGAGGGGGAGTGGAAATGGTTTGCGACTGGGAGGTGCAGTTGTTTGTTGCGAACTGAGCGGAGGTGTTCTGCAAAGCGGTCCCCAAGCCTCTGCTTGGTTTCCCCAATGTAGAGGAAGCCGCACCGGGTACAGTGGATGCAGTATACCACATTGGCAGATGTGCAGGTGAACCTCTGCTTAATGTGGAAAGTCATCTTGGGGCCTGGGATAGGGTTGAGGGGGGAGGTGTGGGGGCAAGTGTAGCATTTCCTGCGGTTGCAGGGGAAGGTGCCGGGTGTGGTGGGGTTGGAGGGCAGTGTGGAGCGAACAAGGGAGTCACGGAGAGAGTGGTCTCTCCGGAAAGCAGACAGGGGAGGGGATGGAAAAATGTCTTGGGTGGTGGGGTCGGATTGTAAATGGCGGAAGTGTCGGAGGATGATGCGTTGTATCCGGAGGTTGGTAGGGTGGTGTGTGAGAATGAGGGGGATCCCCTTAGGGCGGTTGTGGCGGGGGCGGGGTGTGAGGGATGTGTTGCGGGAAATACGGGAGACGTGGTCAAGGGCGTTCTCGATCACTGTGGGGGGAAAGTTGCGGTCCTTGAAGAACTTGGACATCTGGGATGTGCGGGAGTGGAATGTCTTATCGTGGGAGCAGATGCGGCGGAGGCGGAGGAATTGGGAATAGGGGATGGAATTTTTGCAGGAGGGTGGGTGGGAGGAGGTGTATTCTAGGTAGCTGTGTGAGTCGGTGGGCTTGAAATGGACATCAGTTACAAGCTGGTTGCCTGAGATGGAGACTGAGAGGTCCAGGAAGGTGAGGGATGTGCTGGAGATGGCCCTGGTGAACTGAAGGTTGGGGTGGAAGGTGTTGGTGAAGTGGATGAACTGTTCGAGCTCCTCTGGGGAGCAAGAGGCGGCGCCGATACAGTCATCAATGTACCGGAGGAAGAGGTGGGGTTTGGGGCCTGTGTAGGTGCGGAAGAGGGACTGTTCCACGTAACCTACAAAGAGGCAGGCATAGCTGGGGCCCATGCGGGTGCCCATGGCCACCCCCTTATGCTTCAAACATGAGTTCCAGAGGTGAGGTCACTGTCACTGTACTTGATATCTTGGCTGCATTTGACCAAGTGTGACATCAAGGATTCCTAGCATACATGGAGTAAATGGGAATCAAGAAGAACATTTTCTTCTGGATGGAATTATACCTGGCACAAAGAAAAATTATTGTGGATGTTGGAGCTCAGTCACCTCAGCTCTAGGACACCAAGGTTCAACAGTACTTTCCAAACCCTTAATCACTACCATCTAGAATTATAAAGGCAGCAAATGTCAATGCTACCATCTGTAAGTATATCTCAAGTCTTCCTATGACAGGGTGACCAGAACTGCACACAGTATTCCAGAAGAAGCCTCACCAACATCCTGTACAACCGCAACATGATATCCCAACTCCTAGGGCTGGGGCAATGAAGGCAAGCATGCTCCTGAGATGCTGCTTGGCCTGCTGTGTTCATCCAGCCTCACATTTTATTATCTTAAGCATGCTAAGTGCCTTCTTAACAACCCTATCTGCATGTGATGCAAATTTCAAACGGTTATGTACCTGAACCCGCAGGTTGCTCTGTTCTATAACACTCCCCAGGGCCTTACCATTACTTGTAAAAGTCCTGCCCTTGTTTGTTTTACCAAAAATGCAATACTTTGCATTATCCAAATTAATGTCTATCTGCCACTCCTCAGCTCATTGACCCAATTGATCCAGATTTATTTGTAACCTTAGATAACCTTTCTCACTGTCCACTATACCACTAATTTTGTCATCAGCAAACTTAGTAACCATGTCTGGCAGCAGCAGTGGAGGAGGAAACAGAGTTAATGTTTCGAGTCCGGTGACTCTTCCTCAGAACTGATGATGGCTGGGAAAACGTCAGTATATTTGGAGATTGATGTCTGGGTGAGGAAAATATTGATTTGAAAGTCATAATATTCAGTTCAAAAATGTCTACTCTTACCAGCCACATCAATGATGGGCTATGAGAACTCAAGACAAGCTAGTTACAATTCTAGGTGTTATATAACAGGGGTGAAGACTAAAGATGATGAGCTTCTATGAAAGGAATGGATAATAGTTTTAAGTCTTTCAAACAGGCAGTAAAGCATTGTAGACACTCTACACAGTTACCAATTTATCATAGTTGAGCATGATTGTAAGATCTGAAGAAAATTAATTCAGACTATCAGAGTAAAAGACTAAAGTTTCAGTTTGCGTGAAGTGTGATCTGCTGTTGGAAATTGTGAAGCTGTTTACAACAGAAAATAGTGTTGGAGAAATCTTTTCCATAAAATGTACAACATCTTTTTTTTCCCTGAACTAGTTTGAATTCACTTAAGAAGATGAAAACTAAGTAATTCAAGCTTTTCACGTGGTCAGACATTTGTCACAGAATTTACAAATTTAATTAAAGCATTGACACTTCCTGGAAAATAAGAAACTGTCATTTTCATCGTTAGGTGTCTGTTGATTCAGGGTTATGCTCATGAGTTGCTGCCATGGGTCTTCATGTGACAGAACTGGCAATTCCACACTTGCAGATCATCGGTCACATAGGGCAGAGTGTTCTGTGAGTTAGTGGGTTCTGAAGAGCAGGATTTGCTTCCTTTTCTTTCCTCCTTGTTGCTGCTGCTGAACCTCATCATTAAGGTGCTTAGACTTGAAGCATGATGCAGCATAATGGGCATATTGTTACCATTTGTACGATTGATAGCAAGCTCTTCTCACTCCTCAATATCCATTCTGCCAAACTTCAAGCAGCTGTTCAGAGTGTGTTCATAGTGTTTCTTTGGTCCCACCTTGGAGCACTGGCCATTTGAGAATTGAGACAACAAGATCCGGTGACAAGACACTGTTTGGCTGTACAGATATAGGTCTACTCCTCTGGTGTTGGTCTTGCAGGAATTGCTGACCTGTTGTAGCATCTGAACCTTTCTTGAAGCCATCAGGGCCATTTACAGATTAAGGTCAAATTGATTTGAACCAACCTGTTCCATTATAGTCACAACACTTGTATCAATCTAACAGCGTGCAAAATTGCCCAGGTGTGTCCTGTGCATAAAAAGCAGGACAAATACAAATACAATCAGCCCACTCTCAATCGTTAATAAAGTGGTTGAAGATATCATCAACAGTACTTTCAAGCAACGCTTGCTTAGTAATATCCTGCTCACTGATGCACAGTTTGAGTTCTGGCAGGACAGTAGACTCCTGAATTCATAAAAGCCTTGCTTCAAACATGAGTTCCAGAGGTGAGGTCACTGTCACTGTACATGATATCTTGGCTGCATTTGACCAAGTGTGACATCAAGGATTCCTAGCATACATGGAGTAAATGGGAATCAAGAAGAACATTTTCTTCTGGATGGAATTATACCTGGCACAAAGAAAAATTATTGTGGATGTTGGAGCTCAGTCACCTCAGCTCTAGGACACCAAGGTTCAACAGTACTTTCCAAACCCTTAATCACTACCATCTAGAATTATAAAGGCAGCAAATGTCAATGCTACCATCTGTAAGTATATCTCAAGTCTTCCTATGACAGGGTGACCAGAACTGCACACAGTATTCCAGAAGAAGCCTCACCAACATCCTGTACAACCGCAACATGATATCCCAACTCCTAGGGCTGGGGCAATGAAGGCAAGCATGCTCCTGAGATGCTGCTTGGCCTGCTGTGTTCATCCAGCCTCACATTTTATTATCTTAAGCATGCTAAGTGCCTTCTTAACAACCCTATCTGCATGTGATGCAAATTTCAAACGGTTATGTACCTGAACCCGCAGGTTGCTCTGTTCTATAACACTCCCCAGGGCCCTACCATTACTTGTAAAAGTCCTGCCCTTGTTTGTTTTACCAAAAATGCAATACTTTGCATTATCCAAATTAATGTCTATCTGCCACTCCTCAGCTCATTGACCCAATTGATCCAGATTTATTTGTAACCTTAGATAACCTTTCTCACTGTCCACTATACCACTAATTTTGTCATCAGCAAACTTAGTAACCATGTCTGGCAGCAGCAGTGGAGGAGGAAACAGAGTTAACGTTTCGGGTCCGGTGACTCTTCCTCAGAACTGATGATGGCTGGGAAAACGTCAGTTTATATGCAGAAAAGAGGGAGGTGGGTGGGAGAGGGAGTAAACGATAGGATAGACCCCAAAGAGAGAGGCTCTGCTTTGGGCTGTATCCTATTGTTTACACCCTACCCCACCCACCTCCCTATTTTCTGCATATAAACTGACGTACGTTTTCCCAGGCACCATAAGTTCTAAGGAAGGGTCATCAGACTCGAAACATTAACTCTGTTTTCTCCTCCACAGATGCTGCCAGACCCACTGAGTTTTTCCAGCAACTGTATTTTTGTTTCTGATTTACAGCATCAGCAGTTCTTTTGATTTTTAACTTGGTAACCATGCCTCCTGTTTTCTGATCTAAATCATTTATATGAATGACAAACAAAAGTGGACCCAGCACCTATCCCTGTGGAACACTGCTAGTCGCAGGCCTCCAGTTTGAAAGACAACCCTCTGCCATCATCCTCTGTCTCCTACCATACAGCCAAGTATCCAGTTGGCAAACTGACCCTGAATCCCATGTGATCCAACTTCATTAATTACTCTATCATGCAGAACCTTATCAAAGGCTTCACTAAAACCCATGTAAACAGGTCAACTGCTCTGCCCTCATCAATCTTTTCAGTTGGTTCCTCAAAAAACACAATCAAATTTGAGAGAAATGATTTCCCTCGCACAAAACTGTGCTGACTATCCCTGATCATTGCTTGCCTCTCCAAATACATATAAATCCTATCTTTCAGAATCACCTTCAACAATTTAGCCACCACCAATGTCAGGCTCACAGGTCTATAGTTTCTGGGCTTCTCCTATAGCCTTTCTAAAATAAAGGCACAACATGAGAGTCATATTGTTGTACAGCATGGACACAGACCCTTCAGTCCAACTCATCCATACCAAACAGATATCTTAAATTAATCTAGTCCCGTTTTCTAACATTTGGCCCTTCTCCCTCTAAACCCTTCCTATTAATATACCCATTGAGATGCCCTTTAAATATTGTAAATTGTACCAATCTCTGCCAGTTCCTCTGGCAGCTCATTAGCCAACCTCCAGTCCTCTGGCACCTCACCTGTAGTTATATGTGATACAAATATTTTCTGCTAGGGGCCCTACAATTTCCTCCCTAACTTCCCACAGTGTCCTGGGATACACTTGGTCAGGTCCCGGAGATTTAATCACCTCCAGCACTTCCACTTCTGTAATGTGAATAGTTTTCAAAACATCAATGTTTATTTCCCTGAATTTTCTAGCCTCCATTTTTCTCTACAGTAAAAACTGACAAATATCCATGTAATATCTCTCCCACCTCTTGAGGTTCAACACCACGACGGCCTTGTTGATCTTTAAAAGGCTTTACTCTCTTTCTCATTGCTCTTTTGTCTTATTTAATTTATTTGATTTGTTTATTTATTGTCATGTGCATTTTGTTCCAAAATGTAGTGAAAAGTGAGGTATAGTGCTGCTGCTCTCCAGCACCATCTTAAAACCACAGATAAAATTAACTGAAGTAAAGAATATAAAAACAGAAAATTGTAGAAATAAAAGAAAAGTGTTCAACTTTACAGTCCATACATGGAACATAGATCACAAAACAGTACAGCACAGTACAGGCCCTTTGGCCCACGATGTTGTGCCGACGTATTATCCTGCTTTAGGATCAAACTACCCTGCATACCCTACTATCATCCAAGTGCCTATCCAAGAGTCCCTTGAATATCCCTAATGTATCTGACTCCACTACCACCGCTGGCAGCGCATTCCATGCACCCACCACTCTGTTTAAAGAACCTGCCTCTGACATCTCCCCTATACCTTCCTCCAGTCACCTTAAAATTATGCCCCGTCATAACAGTCAATTTCGCCCTGGCAAAAAGTCTCTGGCTATCCACTCTATCTATGCCTCTCATCATCTTGCACACATCCTTCTTCTTAAGTGCTCTGTCATGGGCTAGGGGTATGGTGGCCAGGCACAAGCCCCCTTCACATGCTGCCCCTGAAGGAACACAAGTTACCGCTCTTTGGCACAATCTCGTCTCCACTAATGCTTTTGCTACTATGAGTCCTCGATCAAGTCTACATTAGCAAGGTCCACCGATGCTGCTGGTAGCCCAAGTTTGAATTTGCTGCTCTATGAGTCCACTTTGGGCCCAAACTCACCTCCGACGCTGCCTGCGTTAAGCTGTGCTTGACATGGACGCTGTTAGGGATCCAAACTTCCCTCCATTGCCACCACCAAAACTCCGCACATCTGTCTATGTAGGATGGGCTGAAGGACTTTGGCCCTAATCTCAATGATTTTAGGCAAGTTGCCAGCAAATGATGCCCTTAACGATCTACTTCAAAGGATGTGTTTTCTGCTATTTGCCTCATTAACAATGCTACAATAATTGCTAGGGGAGTGGTTTGTGAAAGACAACTGGAGGTGGGAGAGTAAACCTCTAGGAACACCCAGCAGGATTGAGCCAGGAGCTTCTCATTGTTAACCAGATAATGATCACATACAAATTGATTGGTTAGCTCAGTTGGCTGGAATGCTGTGTGACACTATTGGTTTAGGTTCAATTCTTGCACCAGGTGAGGCTACCATGATGATCTTGTCTTTTCAAACTCATCCCTTGCCTGGGGAGTGGTGATCCTCAAGTTAAACTCATTACCAGTCTCTCTCTCTCTCACTCTCTCTCTCTCTCTAATGAGACAGCAGCGCTATGATCTTTGGGAGTACGGCAACTTTATCTTTGAAGTGATGTAATAAAGCCTCCCGCATTCATCGAATCTTGTCAAGGTCAACAGAGTATTGGATATTTTCCAGGAAATCTTTGGGTGTAAAGTAAAAGCTGTGAAAAATTAATCATTTTGCCCTATTCTGAATAATGGTGCAAGAACGATGAATTTTTACCCTTTACAATATGGACAATATCCATTTATTTTGTAGCTAGATTTCATGGTTTCCCCCACATAAGGGGACTATTATCAGAGGTCAGATGGTCAATAAACTATTTTAAAACAAAATCTGTGGACAAATTGCTTGATTGGAATAAAATAATGAACCTAGCATCCGGTAGAAATCCATGTTGATAAGCTTTAGTGTATCAGCTCAACTGGGCACAGAAGGATATTTCGATGGGTAATACAACATTACTGAAGCTTACAGATAATTGCCAAGTCATCACGTCTTTCAGAAACCCTCCAAGACAATTCATATACAGTAATTACTTTACAGTACTGTGAATGTTATGCGGACAGAGCCCATAGCTGATGAAAGTCACAGACAGAACCGACAGATAAAGGGAAGACAGCTATCAGTCACAGAAGTGTAGGTTTGGCATGCCAGTGAAACAAGTAGCTGCATTATTTTCTTTGTATTCAAGCTGCTTTAAATAATCTGTCATGTTGTCATCAGATTGCCCTTAACTACCTTTGGCTTGTCATGGTGGGTCAAATGTAGCAGGCACAGAATGAAGGCATCATAACTGCTGCCTGTAGACTGTGCATTGACCAAAGTGATTCACTGCCTGTGGTTGCACATCAACTGGATTTGAGAAAGTTGAATCCCAGTCAGCCCTGCTATTGAGGAGTGTTGATAGACCATATCAGCAAAGAGATGTGTGTGCAGTCAAAGCAGTCTGGAGTTTCAGGGAAGTCTGCAATGCTAGAAATGCATTCTTTTTGCTTGTCTCTGGCATAGGTAAATAAAATATAGTCGACAGTCTTTGACTGCAATTCCTCAGTGACTTCCCTTATGTAGCAGCGGATGAGAAACTGTGAGCTGTTTTAAGTTTAAATAGCATTGCCCTGAAAGAAGATAAATGAATATTAGCAATGAGGCCTTACCCTACTCTAAGGCTGCAGATGTGACTACATTAGGTAGATAGTTTCAGTGAGGACATTTTTCTTTAAATATTTGAAAGTTGGTGGTGTAGGACATATATTGAAAGTCGTATTCTGATAATGGTGAACAAATTTCTTCAAAACCTATGTAATGCTCCACCTCTGGACTTCCCTCTTTAAAGCTTTGTCTCTAATTTCTCTCTATCTTTCTAAATCAGTCAGAAACAGTATTTTGTTTTAATATAATTAATTGACAGAAAGCGCAGTTACGAGGAGTTTGCGTATTTCTTTTAGGCTCAGAGGTTTATCCTATCCTCCTGCAGAGGAGTGTGAAGCGTTCAGTAGAAGCTCAATACAGTGACAGAGATGAGGCATCAAGTTAGAACTTCATAATTCTAGAGTGCTGATGATTAAGATTTTTCTGACTCGGTATTTCATGGCATCCCTTTTAAGTTAGACTGGCTCAGGACTAAAGCATTTTTTCCACACAATGTTGCTGGAAGTATGAGCTGTTAACAATGCTGCACAGGTAACAATATCTGGATCATGGACACAAGGTATTTCAAATAGAGGAAGACTGAGAAAAAGGCTGAGTCACAGTGGATAAATTTAATATCGTTCATTTACAGAAAGAGAAAAAAACACACAGGGAAAGAAAATTGGATTAAGAAATAGAAAGAAAGGAAGAAATGAAAAATAAGAACATTGAGGAAAGTTAAGCATTAGATTGTTTACATGTCCTAAGCCAATTCATAACCTGATTGAGACTGAATATATAGTTCCCATTTTGCACAAGTGAAACTGATTTGTATTGCATTAACAATCATCATGATAATAAAAGGGGCTTATGTTATTCATTGCCAGATTTAGCTTTCTGCATTTAATTTATACGGAAATTAACATGAAAATGCAACAATTTCTTGAAAATCACTGGGAGAGTGAGCACAGCATGTAGTTTCCATGAAGCTAATAGTAAAGCAGTCCAAATTAGTCAGCCACTCGCGGCAATTTGGAATTCAGAGGTAGCACTTCCTCACTACAAGATTCTGGCTGGTTTGCACATTCATGTACCTTTTTTTCTTATCTGGCCCAAGTTTATTTGTGGCACAATGTCAGAACACTACAATCCAAGGTGTTTAAAACAATACTTGAGTTAGCAGTCCCCTTTTACCTTTTATTTTGTGAATTCTTACCCACGTTGGGTGTTTTCATCAAACATTTCCTCTCTGTAAACTTTCGTGATACTATGAATAACATGGATTGGGGAGTGGGGGTGGTGTTGGTGTTGAGGGGGTGGATGCGGGGGCAAATAGCGGGCAAAGATAAGATTGGGCAAAAAATGACTCGGCAATTTACAGTCAAAGTAGGCCATGAATGCGCTACCTGGTGGCCATAATATAAACTGCAGGACATATTTACCATGAATGTGTCAGTATGTTGGAGATAACAAGAACTGCAGATGCTGGACTCAGAGACAAGTGTGGAGTTGGAGATATCAGCAGGCCAGGCAGCATCGCGGGGGGGCAGTGGGCGGAAAGTTGACATTTCAGGTCAGGACCCTTCTTCAGGAATGGAGGAGGGGGAAGGGGGCTGGGAAATAAATGGAGGGAGGAGGGGTGGGGCTGGGGAAAGTAGGTGGGATGGCAACAGGTGGATGTAGGTAGGGAGTGGTGGGGATTGGTTAGTGGGATAGGTGGGGCGGACAGGTGAGAGAGTAGATGGACAGGTTGCATCAGGTCAAGGAGGCAGGAGAGGAGATGGGTGGGGCTGGGGAAAGGTAGGTGGGGTGGCGATAGGTGGATGCAGGTGGTGGGTGGTGGGGATTGGTAGGTGGGAAGTGTAGGATGGGCAAGTGGGGAGGAAGGCGGACAGATTGTGTCCAGTCAAGGAGGCAGGGATGAGAGGGAGAGCTGGAAGTGGGATGAGGCCAGTGGGGGTGGGGAAATTTTAAAACTGGTGAATTCTACATTCAGGCCATTGTGCTGTAGGCTCCCAAGGGTGAATATTCGGTGTTTCTCCACCAGTTTGTGTGTGACATCATTGTGGCACTGGAGGAGGCCGAGGCTGGACATGTCATCAAGGGAGTGGGAGTGGGAGTTAAAATGGTTAGCGACCGGAAGGTCTTGTTGATTACTACTTGCAGAGTGCAGATGCTCCACAAAATGGTCCCTGAGTCTGCACTTGGTCTCACCAATGTAGAAGAGACCACATTGGGAGCAACGGATACAGTAGACTGGGTTGGCAGATGGACACGTGAACCCCTGTCGGAAATGAAAAGTTTGTTTTAGGCCTTGAATGGAGACGAGGGGGGAAGTGTAGAGGCGGGTGCACTTCCCACGTTTGCAGGGAAAGATGCCGGGAGTGGTGGGGTTGGTGGGGAGATTGGAATGGATGAGGGAATCATGGAGGAGCAGTCCCTACAAAAGGCAGATAGGGGTGGGAGGGGCAATATCTCTTTCATGGTGGGGTCGGATTGCAGGTGGCAGAAGACGATATGCTGGATGCAGAGGTTGGTGGGGTGGTATGTGAGGACCAGTGGATCTCTGTCTTTATTTTTGTTGGGGGGAGGGGTTTGAGGGCAGAAGTGTGGCAAATGCAAAAGATGCGGTTGAGGGCATTTTTGATCACCGGAGGGGGCATGTGGTCCTTGAAGTAGGAGGACATCAGGGATGCCTGGGAGTGGAATGCTCCTTCTTGGGAGCAGATGCGGTGGAGGTGGAGGAACTGGGAATAGGCAATCGCATTTTTGCAGAAGGGTGAGTGAGAGAAGGTAGCTATGGGAGTCGGTGGGGTTGAAATAGACTTTGGTATTGAGGCAGTTACCAGAGATGGAGACGGAGAGGTCCAGGAAAGGGGAGGAATGTATCAGAGATAGTCCAGGTGAATTTGAGGTTGGGGTGAAAGGTGTTGTAAAGTTGATGAACTGTTCAATCTCCTCATGGGAGCACGAGGCAGCGCCAGTACAGTCGTTGATGTAACAAAGGAAAAGGTGAGGGATGGTGCTGATGTAACAGCAGGAAAGGGACTGTTCCATGCATCCTACGAAGAGGCAGGCAAAGCTTGGACCCGTATGGTCCAAACATAGAATTCACCAGTTTTAAAATCTCCACACCCTTGGCCTGATCCCACATCCAAAGCTCCCTCTCATCTTCTTCCCCACCTATCTGCCCCACCCTTCCCACTGACCAAACCCCACTACCTGCTATTTGCATTCACCTATCACCACCCCCCACTTTCTCCAGCCCCACCCCTCCTCCCTCTGTTTATTTCCCAGCATCCCCTGCCATTTCTGAAGAAGGGTTTTGACCTGAAACAACTTTCCTGCTCTTTCAAAGCTGCCTGGCTGCTGTGCTTGTCCAGCTCCACACTGTTTTGTCTGTGTCAGTATGTTAATATGCTTACTGACAAAGGAATGCTTATTTAGGAACTTACTACATTTTAATTCTACATTGTTTGCAATACTTTTAAAGAATTACAATGTAAATATACAATGTAAAATACAAAATACATGCAAAGTGTGGTTTTATAATGGTTGAGCTTGGACTTAATATCCCTAGATCAGTAATTCACCACAGAGAGCTGATCTTGAATCTGATTGTTCTGTGGCATACTGTTAGTGCGCTAATATAGTGAGTCCATTTGAAGATTTTTCTTCTCAATCGTAGGCTTTTTTGGCTCTGTGTTAAAGACTAACTTGTAAATGTAGCACTGCAGATGCATCAGTAAGGAATATTAGCAGCAAAAGTCATAGAAAGCAAGCCTATTTTACTCTTGCAATTCATAGCCTGTGTGCATGCGTATGTGTGTGAGAAAACGCCTGGATTTGCTGTAATAAAACTTAAAATTGCTGGAGAAACTCAGCAGGTCTGGTACAATTTGTGGAGAGAAAGCTGAGTTTTTCAGAAATGAAGATGGTTCACTGGATCTGGCACTTTATTTTTGTTTCTCTCTACACAGATGCTGCTAGAGTTTCTCCAGCACTTTCTATTTTTGTTTCAGGTCTTCAGCAACTGCATATCTTTCTCTTTTTTTTTAATGGACTTACTGTAACAATTATCAGGGAACCTAAACATGTTTCAGCAAGCAGAAGACAACTTGAATTAGAATAGAAGGAGGTGTTAAAAGATGGTTGTGAAGGATAAGTTACCCTGGTCTTTTGGAACTTATTTGGTTGTCTGAAGTGGAGAGGAATTTCCCAGTTAATTTTCCTGAAATGACCGAAGGCTTTGCTGCATTTTTTCCCCTTTTGTTCAGGAGATTCCCTGTTACGTGACTGTATTCGCTAGCTATGAGCAGTTCTAGGTGTGAGTCATTGTGGGTTGTACTGTTTGGTTACTTCATTTCAAGTGAATGTTGCTCAATTCCTGGTTACAGAATCACGCATGATATTGAAAAGAAATAAAGTAAGGTAATATATGGTTGTGTGTCTGTATGTGATGCATGCCTATGTGTTTGTTGCCACGGTGCAACATTAGTGTGCATCTGGCAGTAAGATATTTGCGTATTTTAATTGTAAATGGCTGATCTCTTATTCTGAATTGACTCTTGGTTTCACACTTTCAAACAAGGAAATACATATTCCTATCAATAATTTTCTGTGGTTCAGTGAAATCCCCCTCATTCTTCTAAACTCTATAGAACACAAGCTGCATCTACTCTACCAGGGGAGTCTTTCATCCTCAGAGCCAGAAGAGTGGACCTTTGTTGCTCTCCCTCAGGAGGCTAAAATTACACACTACTCCAGGTATTCTATCACCAAGGCCCTACATTATTGCAGTGAGACTTCTTTAGTCTTATTATTTGATTTCCTTTAATTTGGAGAAACATATTATTTACCTTCCTAGAAGACAAAAAAACCTGAAATTACTGGTGAAACAATGGTGTAGCAATATCTACAGAAAGAAAAGCAGAGTTAATGCTTTGAGTCCAGTGACCTTTCTTCCAGTTCTGAAGGTTGATTTTTGTTTTTAAATAATGGTTATGTTACGGTCAGTCACTTTAAACTCAAGGAAAAATGATGACATTCAAAGGGACATGTGACCTTGCTAACCTTGGCCAGGTGATAGTTATTTCAAATCTTGGCTTTAGGTTGCTGGCAATTTAAGTTCTTTAACAGTTTTGCATTTTTGAAGGAATCATATTACTTATTATTGCTATAGATGATCACTTATTACTGTTGTAGATTTTAAAAGGTACAGGTATTTTCTTTCTGTCCCTTTTATGTCTTTCTCAGTTCCATTTTTATTTCACTTCCTGTTTAGCATAGTATTAAACTAGGATAGGTCTTTCCATTTCATTTACGCTAAACTATTCCCTGCTATTTATACCTAGTGCCATAGAGAGAAATTGTAAATTAATTTGTGAGTCCATTAAATCCTGTCTTTTGGAATGAATTATAAGTAACTCATTGATTGACGACAATTTACATTATTTCACAATGCCGCAGAAGAAATTTCATGTTTATCGAAGTCATCAGGAACTTACTCCTATTGCTTTCTTATGGAAACTGGGCATTGTGGGGGCACTGACAACAAATGGACTGCAAACGTTCAAGAAAGTATCTCACCAGCACCTTCTCAAGGGTAAAAAGGCAATAAAGGCTGGCCCATCCAGTGACACTCATCCCATGAAAGAACAAAAATAAAACTAGATTAGATAAAAGGTAAGTATTTAATTAAGTTTGTCCCTATTGCCATAGCCATTTAGTTCAATAAAAGTTCTATTTGCTTATCTTAATGTTGCGGTTTAATAATATTTATATTATACAGTCATCATCAAATGAAAAGTACCAGTGTTCATTATATTTATGACAAACACAGAATGCTGGAAAAACTCAGCAGATGGAGAGAGAGGAACAGGGTTAATGTTTCAAGTCCAGTATCACTTTTGTTTTTCCAGCACTGCTTCATTACACTTATAATTGCCTAAAGACTTACTATGGGCTGTCTTTCTGGAATCATCTGTGATTACAAATATATTTCAGCCTGACACTGCCAGCAGAGGATCAGAAGCCTGTGTGTAAAGAGTAGAGGCTATCCATTTCCTGAACCAGTCAGCCTGAAGAATCTCGACTGAGACACTTAGGGCTGGATTTCCAAAGCAGAGTTGGGAACCTGGTATCGGGGAATTCTGAGCCTTGATCTCATGTCTGAACAGCATTGCTCTGTTCAGCAGTATAGGTCCAGATGTTCTGATGACCTGACAGCAGTTTCTGAGCTGCAGATGGGAGCTACATGCAGTGAGATTGCAGAATCTTTATGACAGATTCTGAGGGGAATTGCCTGGGAAACTGAAGATTCTGATGGGCGATTTCCCCCATGCTGGGAATCCTCCAGAAGTACCTACTGAAATCCAAGAATTCGGAGGGTTCCAGTGTCGTGAAGTTAGTTGAACAAATAGACAGCCAAAACCCTTGTCTAACTCTCATGGTAATTATTAAACAGTGCCCCCCGCTATCAACTTACCACACTCACCATCCCCCACAAACACACTTACTCCAGACACCTTACAACTCCCAATCTAACAACTTCAGCTGATGTCCTCAAGGAGGGCCACATCATTCTGTCTTCATCCCAGAACCAGACACCCCCTTGTCCTTCCAGAACCTGCTGCCCTCCTCCTGCCATGACAAGACATACCCCATCCTTCCCCTAGGAACCAACACATACCTTCTTCCCCAGGACTCTACATTTCTTGTCCCTCTCTGGGACCTGGCACCTATCTACTGCTGGACTCAACACCCTACTCCTCTTGAAAGATGACACCCTATCTTCCCATGGGTGGGGTGTTGATCCATCCCCCATCTCTGGGATGCGACAACCTCACGCCCTGGAACCCTGTCTCACAGATCCTGACACTCCCTGTCCTTGAGGACGTGAGAGGCCCTCTTCCCACCAGGATCTGATCACCCCAGTGCCAGAACTGACTCTGTTGTCTTTCCCCAGACGTGACAAACTCCCTCCCAGCTGCTGAATATGACACACACTCCTTTCCCAGCCAAACAAATGCACCTCCCAGTCACGAACCATTTCAAATCCTCCTCCCATTCCTTAGCCGACATTTCCATCCTGGGTGCCCTGCAGTGCCACGATGCTACCCAAAGGTTGCAGGAATAGCAACTCATATTCCGCTTGGGAACCCTGCAGCCTAATGGGATCAATGTGGATTTCACAAGCTTCAAAATCTCCCCTCCCCCCACTGCATCCCAAAACCTGCCCAGCTCGTCCCCTTCCCCAACTGCATCCCAAAACCAGCCCAGCTCGTCCCTGCCTCCCTAACCTGTTCTTCTCTCTCCTATCCTCTCCTCCCACCTCAAGGCGCACCCCCACCTCCTACCTACTAACGTCATCCTTCCCCCTTGACCTGTCCATCCTCCCCGGACTGACCTATCCCCTCCCTACCACCCCACCTACACTCACCTTTACTGGCTCCATCCCCGCCTCTTTAACTTGCCTGTTTCCTTTCCAGCTATCTTCTCCTCTATCCATCTTCGATCCGCCTCCCCCTCTCTCCCTATTTATTTCAGAATCCTCTCCCCATCCCCCTTTTCTAGAAGGATCTAGGCCCGAAACATCAGCTTTTGAGCTCCTGAGATGCTGGTTGGCCTGCTGTGTTCATCCAGCCTCATACTTTGTTATCTCGGATTCTCCAGCATCTGCAGTTCCTATTAACTCTGATTCAAAAATTACTACTGTGCAAACGGGATGTGGTTTTCCTTTATCTAACTATCTTGCACTCGAGGACACTGCCGGATTTAAAGTCCTCTTCACATTTCTGCACAAGCCATGAATAGAATCTCCTGCCAGAAATTTTTTTTTAAAGAGGAGTGATGTGGCAAATCTGATTACGACTACCTCTCCTTGGAAAGACTGACCCGTTGTTTTTAATTTCAATAAGCCTAAGTGGCAAAAGCAGGTGACAGCCTTGTTAGGGGCTGCCAGTGCCTTGCTAAAGAGACTGGACAGATCCTCAAATGGACAGCTGTGTCAGCGAGACTGGAAAGGGTCATATGAGAGAAACATGCAATTCTAGTGCTTGCCCCAGCATAAGTAAATCTTGGAAATAAAACTGATAAAATCAAAGTTCATTAAACTGTAATTAGCCTTGGAGCAAAGCTGAAAACTAAGCGCAAGTGAATTCTGAACTGCCTATGTTCACATAAATAAAGTTTAAAATGTAATTCTGAGCTGGTAAGTACCGAATAAGGTTAACGGGTCATTACTGGCAATGAGCAGGTTTCCTAGTTTTCTTTTAACTACTTCTACCGTCTTCTTTAACAATTGCAACCTGTTCTGTTTGGAGCACTCTTCGAGAGTGGGACCTTTCAAATTCTCTCCTCCACCAGATCCTGACCCACTCTTTGAATATCGAGCCTATAGTGTGAAGCAGGAAGTATCAATTGGAATAACTAATTAATTCAACACTCAATCATGTGCAGAACATGAAATAAAGAGGAAAAGAAGATGGGGATTAAGAGAAAGATAAATAAAAAGATTATAAAGCTCTGAAAATAACCAAAACATAAAGAGATGAGATTCCATTCAGGTAAAAGTTGATTTTCAGTACAGAGATGTTGCTGGCAATAATTAAAAGCTTATCATACCATTAAAAGTCTACTTACACTAGAATGGACAAATCTGAAAATCTTCTGCAGAGTTTAATCATTAACTATTTCAGAAGTCTTGATGCTTCATACTCGTCAATGTGTTTCAATTTTCAGTCTCTGAGTAAGGTATTGTTATAGTGAACAATCTGAATGGACAGGGAATCTTTGGCAGCAAGACCCTGTAACTGTCCATTTATTTATCAGGAGAAGTTATCCAAAAAAAACCAAATCCTCTCTGATGAAGGGTCTAGGCCTGAAACGTCAGCTTTTGTGCTCCTGAGATGCTGCATGGCCTGCTGTGTTCATCCAGCTTCATACTTTGTTATCTTGGATTCTCCAGCATCTGCAGTTCCCATTATCTCTGATTCCAAATCAAAATAGGCAACAAAATAGCTATACAAAACCCTGGTTCGGCCACATCTGGAGTATTGTGTCCGGTTCAGGTTGCTTTGCTCATTACAGGAAAGATGTGGAAGCGTTGTAAAAGGTGCACAGGAGATTTACCAGGATGTTGCCTGGAATGGAGGGGAGGCCTTACGGGGAAAGGTTGAGAGAGCTCGGGCTTTTCTCTTTCGAACGACTAAGAATGAGAGGTGACTTGATAGAGGTGTACAAATGACCAGAGGTATAAATAGAGTGGACAGCCAGAGACATTTTCCTATGGAGGAGGTAGCAATTACAGGGGGGCATAGTCTTAAAGTGAGTGGAGGTAGATGCAAGGGAGATGTCAGAGGTGGGTTCTTTACTCAGAGAATGGTAGGGGCATGGAATGCATTGCCAGAGAGGGTAGTGGAGTCAGCCTCATTAGGGGCATTTAAGTGGCTATTAGCTAGGCATACGGGTGATAGTATAAGTTGGGGTGGAGGTTAAATAGACCTTAGGTTTAGGGTAAAAGTTGAGCGCAACATCATGGGCCAGACTATGTTCTAAAATTTATAGTCTGAACTCAATGTTATGTCCAAAAGGCTGTTCCTGTATTTTCAGCACCTCATCTTCTGATTAGGTATATTCCAGCCTTCTGACCCATCAGTCTCCTCTAAAGTATCAGATAAGTAATGGAAGGAATACTATCAAATGGCAATTACCCAGCGAAAAACCTGTTCACCAATTCACAGTTTGGAGTCTACCAACACACTTAACTCCTGACTGAATGACCAAATATGGATAAGTGACCAGAATTCTACAGGGCAGGTGATAGTAAATGTTTTTGACATCAAAGCAGCATTTGATTAAATTTTTTTCTCATGGCCCCACCAAAGTCAAAGGGAAACTCTCAGCTGTTTGGAATCTTACACGAGTGAAGGCGAAAGTGGCTGCTGGAGGTTAATCCCAGGACATGCAAACTGAAAGTAGGAACAGGCCATTCACTCTCTCAAGACTACCCCATGATCCATTGAGATTATGGTTGATCCGACTGTAACATCAAATCTTCATTCCTGCCTACCCCAAGAACCTTACATCATTTTACTTAAATAGATTTCCGCCTGAAAAATGTTCAAGGACTTTGCTTCCACCACCTAGAATCACGGAATCATTGAACCCCTACAGTGCAGAAAGAGGTCATTTGGCCCATCGAATCTGCACTGACCCTCTAAAGAGTACCCCCTCTCCCATCATATTCCCATAACGTCAAATTTACCAACCTCTAAGCCTGGACACTGCAGGACATTTAGCATGGCCAATTCACCTAACCTGCACATCTTTGGACTGTGGGAGAAAACGGGAGCACCCAGAGGAAACACACACACAGACACAGGGAGAATATGTAAACTCCATACAGTCACCAAGGCTTTTCAAGAAGAGAATTCAAAACACTCATAAACGTCTGAATGCAAGAAAATCCACCTCATCTCTGTCTTAATGGGCCAGCCCTGATTTTTAAACTAAGACTCCAAATTGTAATTGACCCCAAATTAGTAGTACCTGGATGGAGATGACTGCCTTATAAGGAAAGGCTGTACCAGCTAGGCTTGTCTTTTCTGGAGTTTAAAAGAGTCAGAAATATTTTTATATTTGAAACATATAAGATCCTGTTGGTACCTTGACCAGCTGCTTGCCGAAAGGATGTTGTGGGAGAATCTAGTACTAGGGGCCATGGTTTGGAAATTTGGTGCCCATTAAACAGAGGTGAGGAAATGGTTGTGAGATTTTGGAATTCCCTTCCTCAAAAGGCAGCAGATGCAAAAATCATTAAATATTTTTAGGGCAGAGTTAGATAGATTCTTGCTTCCTAAGGGAATGAAAGGTTATCAGGAAAATACAGGAATGTAGAGTTAAAATCAGATCAGCCACGATCTTGTTAAATGACAGCAGGCTTGAAGGGCTGATCTGCCTAGTCTTGTTCCTTGCCCATGTACTCTAGATTCTCAATCAAGATAGTTACTGGCCTCATTGGCAGCACAATATGTACTCAGTTGAGACTAATGCATCTCAGGGAACATTAAACAACCTTGGTGACCAAGACAGAAAAATGTACTAACAATAATGTAAATGTATGCAGCATCTTTTATGGGGTGTAACCTCTCAGAGCAACTCACTGGTGTGTTATCAGACAATAATTGAGACTGGACCTAAGAAGGATGTACTTAGAGCATCTTGAAAGGGGGAGAGAGGGGAAGAAAAGGAGAAATTTAGTGAAGGGGCTTCCAAAGTTTAGGGCCACAACATCTGAAGGAATGGCAGGGCAAAGGAAGTAGAGATGCAGAAATTGGGGGCACCAGCAAAATGGAAATCAGGGAAACTGCAGATGATGGAGAAACCATTGCTATTCTGGGTTACATGTACGAATGCAATCAAGTAATACACTGTCCACTGCCCTTCTATTCCAACAGCTTAAATCAGACCAAGCTAGTGCAAATTCTGGGTCGTTCAACTAACAGAAACAGTGGAGAATCTTATGGCTCACCTCCACTGTCATTGTATTTACAGCCAGAGGAGGGCATGTATAATATACCAGATGACTACTCACCCACTTCACACCTGCCCTGGAGTTGTTCCCCCAAAAGAGGATGGGAGGACTAGTCATCAACAAGCGAATTAATGGCAAGTTAAAGGCCTCAGTCCACTGAAACTTCCAGAAAAGCTGGAGTTACAGGAAGGAAGAAGGAACAATGATGGAGGCCAACCAATTCTTTCAAACAGAGATAGTAGGAACTGCCGATGCTGGAGAATCTGAGATAACACGGTGTGAAGCTGGATGAACACAGCAGGCCAAGCAGCATCAGAGGAGCAGGAAAGCTTGACGTTTTCGGTTGGGACCCTTCTTCAGAAAAGGGTTAGATGGCTAGTCTATTCAAAACTGAGTTGGGCGTGAATACTTTTCAAAGAAGAATGTCTTTTGAAAGAGTTTTGAAATTTGGAACAGAAGGAATTGTGAGATTGCTGCGTCACACAACTATCTGTGCAATCCTGATGTGGCTATTTAGCATCAAAAACTAAGAACACAAGGTTGAGATATTTAATCTGACCTCAATCTTGCAGGGAAGCACCACCAGTCTGAACAGGACCAGCTTGTAATACCACATCCTGCCATTGCTCACTCATCACTGAGCCGAGAAGTGAAACAGCAACAAGCCCAGATAACCATTCTACAACTCTGTCCCTATCAACCCTACCAGGGGACGTATAAGTGGGACCCTACCTGGAGATGTTTGTAAGTGGATGGACAAGCACCAATAATTGTTTAGAAATTGGGGAATGGGCTTTAGTGCATTCAATGTACATTTGCAGTAGCAAAATCATTGACCTCATTTGCTTTAGGCTCCGTCTAAAGGAAGGGCATTCATCAGATGTACACTTAACCAAACATGGTAATGCTCAGGAAACCAGCTATCATTCACCATCAAAAAGTGTGAAACTCTGCTACAGCGACCAGATTTAACCCTTTGAACTCTGAGAAATTCACACGGAATTAAAGGTAAAGGTAGGGGGATTCATTGATATTTTAGCGCTGTGTATAATATTCAATAAAAGCTAGCTATATTGCTGTGTAGTTTATAGATTTGGAATGTGTGAATGGTCGTAAAATGGCAAAAAGATTCTTTCTGACCACATTCACTTATTCATGAGCGTGTGATGTGATTAACATTTGCTTCAAATGTATTGCAGTGTAATGAAGGGCAGAATACAATAACAGAACTTGCCCTCTCAGATTATGTTCAATAAATCACAGGCAATGGGTTCATAAACACTCCCAGTCACACACAGACACTGGAAAGAAGCTGCAAAACCAGTGTGGCCATCACCAAGACTCCATTTTTCACCATCTAGTGGCCATAAGCCTGAATAGCAGGGTGTAAAAAAAATCTCAAAGATAATGGCCCAGATCTTCTGATTGATTATTGTAGAAGTGTGTGATGGGAACCACATGGAAATCTGGACGCAGCTGATTTTATTGGAATTGTCTGGGTAGTTAAAACTTCCGATGGACAATTCCCTGGTATCTGAAACCTTCAAAACAAGTACCCAACTTTGATTCAGTGTTGAAGGACTTTGGATATTCTGACACACTGACCTGAATAAACTTCCAAGAAATGATATGGAATAAAACCTGTTTAACTGTTGGGTAACTATATAACTAACCTATCAATTCCCCTATGATTCCTCCACTACCCTTGATTACGCCATCGTCCCCACCCACCCACCACACTTCCAGGCAGAGCGTTCTAAACCCCAATTAATTGCTGAGTGAACAAAAAAAAACTCACCTCTCATTTAAGATAACAAAATGTGGAGTTGGATGAACACAGCAGGCCAAGCAGCATCTCAGGAGCACAAAAGCTGACGTTTCGGGCCTAGACCCTTCATCAGAGAGGGGGATGGGGTGAGGGTTCTGGAATAAATAGGGAGAGAGGGGGAGGCGGACCGAAGATGGAGAGAAAAGAAGATAGGTGGAGAGGAGAGTATAGGTGGGGAGGTAGGGAGGGGATCAGACAGTCCAGGGAAGACGGACAGGTCAAGGAGGTGGGATGAGGTGGTAGGTAGGAAATGGAGGTGCGGCTTGAGGTGGGAGGAAGGGATGGGTGAGAGGAAGAACAGGTTAGGGAAACAGAGACAGGCTGGGCTGGTTTTGGGATGCAGTGGGGGGAGGGGAGATTTTTCGGTTCGCAAAAAACAACTGCACCTCCCAGTCACGACCCACTTCAACTCCCCCTCCCATTCCTCAGATGCCATGTCCATCATGGGCCTCCTGCAGTGCCACAATGATGCCACCCGAAGGTTGCAGGAACAGCAACTCATATTCCGCTTGGGAACCCTGCAGCCCAATGGTATCGATGTGGACTTCACAAGCTTCAAAATCTCCCCTTCCCCTAATGCATCCCAAAACCAGCCCAGCTCGTCCCCTCCCCCCACTGCATCCCAAAACCAGCCCAGCCTGTCTCTGCTTCCCTAACCTGTTCTTCCTCTCACCCATCCCTTCCTCCCACCTCAAGCCGCACCTCCATTTCCTCCCTACCACCTCATCCCGCCTCCTTGACCTGTCCATCTTCCCTGGACTGACCTATCCCCTCCCTACCTCCCCACCTATATTCTCCTCTCTACCTATCTTGTTTTCTCTCCATCTTTTGTCCGCCTCCCCCTCTCTCCCTATTTATTCCAGTTCCCTCTCCCCATCCCCCTCTGATGAAGGGTCTAGGCCCAAAACGTCAGCTTTTGTGCTCCTGAGATGCTGTTTGGCCTGCTGTGTTCATCCAGCTCCACATTTTGTTATCTTGGATTCTCCAGCATCTGCAGTTCCCATTATCACTCACCTCTCATTTGCTTCTTTTGCATATCACTGTAAATTTCTGCTCCACTGTTCTTGATTCTTTTATTAGTCAATTCAATTTATTCCTGTCTACTGTCTCCAGCTTCTCATGAGTTTGGGAAATTCCAAACTCCCTTCCCTGAGCCTATGTCTCTCCAAAGGGAACTGTTCCAATTTCTTCGATCTATCCTCACAACTTGAGTTTGTTATCTCTGAAGCCATCCTGTAAAACACTTCTGTGCTCCCTCCAATTTGGTCACTATTTTCCTATAACAGGACACGCAAAACTGCTCACAATAACTGCAGCTGAGGTCTAACAAGTGTCTTATACAAGTTCAATATCATTTCTTTGCTCTGATACCCCTATCAATAAAGCCAAGCGCACAGTGGATATTTTCAATCAACATGTTCAGGCATGTTATATGTGTCTGGGACAAAATAAGACTTGAACTCAGAGGGTCTGATTCAGACATAGGGATATTACCATTGTACCACAAGATCCTCCTATGTGAAGAACACTGTATGCTCTATTGGTTGCTCTTTCAACCTGTCCTTCCATCTTCAGTTATCTGCGTGCGTATACACCCAGGTCCCTTGGTTCCTCTATCACTTTAGAATTGTACCCCTTGCTTTATATTGCCTTTACTGTACCTACTATTTTGTATTGTCTTCATAGACAAATCCATTTTATCCCTCATCCTGAAATGTCTGCATGTTTTGGGGATATTTAGTAGATAAACATTTATATTACTGAGTGGTCATGTTAACCAAATATTGAACCATAATTGAATATGTTTTACGTTGATAATAAACTAAGTCTTAACCAAGTGCTTGTTAAGAAACCAGGTATATACATGTTTTTTGCTTTAAACCTAATGAAGGTAAACTATTTAATTGGCTGCCTCTGTAAATGGTAAAGTATTTTTGTTTTATGTTGTGATCTTGTGGAGTAGTGGGACCACAGTAACAGTGCACTCCCCTCAGCTTTGATTGTAAAAGGACAAGCCCTGCAATCACAGAGCAGACAGTTTAATCTCTTTGGTGGGAAAACTTCTAGAAACATTAATTTTGGAGTAAGTTAGTAATTACTTGGACAAATGTAGGCTTAATAAGAAAAGCCAGCATGGATTTCTTACAGAAAAATCATATTTAACTAACTTGCAGAGGCTCTTTGTGGTGGTGACAGAGAGGTTTGACGAGAGTAATGCTGTTGATGTGGTGCACATGGACTGCTAAAATGCATTTGATTGAGTGCCACACAACACATTTGTGAGAAAAGTTGGAGCTTATAGAATAGTATGGGCAGTACTCAAGTAGATGTGAAGTTGGCTATGTGATAGAAAACAGCAAGTAACAGTTAGTAGATACCTTTCACCTGGAAGAAGGTTTGCCATGGTTTTCCCTGGGGCTGGTATTGTGACTATTGCTTTTCTTGATTTTTATTAATAATCATTTCTGGCTGTGCAGGAATATTTTCAAAGTTTGTGCATGATACAAAACTTGGCGGCACTGTGAACCAAGTAGGACAGTGTAGAACTACAAAAGGATGTTGATACATTTGTGGAGCGGGCAGATGTAGTTCAATGCAAAGAAGTGTGTGGTGATACATTTTGGTAGAAAACCGTGACACGACAGCAGATGATAAAAAGTATTACTCTAACAGTGTGTAGCAACAGAAAAGCCAGAATATATATATGCTTACAAATGCTTAAGTCAACAATACTGTCAAAACAGGTAGAGAGAGCTGTTTGTATAGTATATGGTAATTTAATTTGATAATACATGTATGTGGTAACGAGCAGAGAGGTTATGCTGACATATATAAGACACTAGTTAAGCTTAGCTGGGTATTGCATTCGGTTTTGGACGAGACGCAAAGAGAAGATTTGATAGAAGTCTTCAAAATCATCACAGATCTAAACAGCGTAGAGAGGGAAAAGCTGTTCCCACGCATAACAGCATCAAGAACACAAAGGCACAGGTACATGCTGAGCTATGAGGGAACATTTGAAACAATTGCTTTACTGGGATTGTGATCATTACAGTGTGATGTGAAAGTGAGAAGAAAATGCAAAGTCAGACAAGATAAAGTAAACACAAATAAACTCTTTGAGAAGATAAAGAAATTTAAAAGTTCATGCAAAATTTAAAAAAGCATTGACTGAAATTATTTTTACTCCTTAAGAAATTACTAAAATCACTAGAAATGCTTCTGAGCTAGGAAATTGTAATTACATTAATATAAAGTTCTATTTGTCGCTTATTGACTAAGGTCTTGAATCTAGCACAAGGTGCTTCTAAGCAAGAATTGCATTCATTATTTAGTAAACTTGCATATTATTTTCTGTACCAGAAAGACTGTTAAAGCAAATAAATGAGGCGAACCGATGCCAAGTCATATTGCTGCACACCAGGGAGTGTCTCTGCTGTCACTGCTCATCTTTCACTGAGTGGCTGCTTTCTTGCTTTTGTCAAGGAAGATAAACTGTAAAGATCTGGACAGATGGCCGTATGATTACGTATTTTACTGAGCTTAATGAATCCGACTTTCTGTGATTATAATAATTGTCAAAGAATTATCGACTGAGTAAATAAATATTTTACCTTAGTGTCCTGTAGTTGTATAATAGGACGGATGCTACATCTCACTGAAGCAAAGCCCCCTATTGCTTTGTTACATTGAAGAGCACGCAACTAATTGGTTCACATTATAGCCTGTAGAAAACAAAATGGATTTCTTGTATTAACCTTCAAAATACTGAGAGACTTTATAGCCCTCAAAATCAAGTTTTTTTTATCATTTTGCTTTTGCTGTAGTTCCTAAAGGTTTATAAAAAAATTTGATTTATGTTAACAAATAATTAAAATGCACTTATGCATTGAATTATTCAACAAAACATTTATGTAGCTGTAATGGGTACTCAGGGGCATAATGACTGTATATGACTTTGTCTGAAAAGTAAAGATTTGCTTCAATAAAATTTAAATCTCCATTAAAATGAAGCGTAAAAGATGACAATAGAAATTAAAAGTATTAATCAAGAAAAATTCCATGAGAGCTGAGGAAGAATAACATTTTCATTTACTACGTACTGATGCTAACGTTGCATTATACCAAAATCTTAAGCTAAAGAATGGTGCTAAGATACTGATAATAGTGTTCTAGGTATATGTACTTTGCAATACAATTGCTTAATGTTGTAGCAATACGTACACAACATTTGGATGTTGGTGTTTGAAACTTCATTGTAATCATTTCCAGACATGACAATGTATCAATAAACAAAATCTGTGGTTCAGGCCAGCAGGATAGCAGACTTTCCCCCACACTCTGACAGTTTGCTGGATTTTCCCTCCTAATTCTCTTTTCCTGAATGAAGGGAGCAAAAATTCTACCTGACTCCCCAATTCTGTTTTTTTTTAACATTCTGTCAGTGTATTATCAACTTTCTGGATGAATCCTGAAATGAACAGCTCTAATGTCAAAATATTGTCAGGATTTTCAATATATACAAACATATATACATATTCATTAAGCCAGACAATCCAAATTCAAATTACATTATGATTGAGGCATATGCTTTCATCCAAATAAACAATAGGAAATTTTTTCACTTCAGTGATCTTTATCGTCTATGTGTTGGAATCAGGTTCGCAAATAACAATATCAACTTTATAACCTTTTTTTATTGAATCAAGACTGCTTTTAATCTCTGATCTAATACAGCAGTGTATACACTAACTTGCATTGTAATTAGGAGACCAAGGGTAGGAAGATCTTATTATATACTATAAATTGTGCAAAAGATCTACTTTAAACAATTCATGAGTCTGCAACAAAGTTTCTAATGAATTGTCTAAAACATGTCTGTGAACAACTATCACTTTAGATTGTGGAAACACTACTTTACCAAGCACTGGTTTAATAACTAAGGGTAAGAGGCTATTCCTTTTATTTTCTGATTGCCAGTTTGAGGATGGGGCATGTAGTGCAGTAAGGCATACTACCAAATATCCACGTTTGTTTTCTATGTGTCAGAAGAGGTTTAATGATTAACTTGTAAGTATTTTTGCAGCCTTGATGATTGTTTTTGAAATATAGTTGGAGAGAGATATCCTCTAAGACCTAGATAACACGGTGTGGAGCTGGATGAACACCAAAGACCAAGCAGCATCTTAGGAGCAGGAAAGCTGACATTTTGGGCCTAGACCCTTCATCAGAAATGGGGGATGGCCATTTCTGATGAAGGGTCTAGGCCCGAAACGTCAGCTTTCTGCTCCTAAGATGCTGCATGGCCTTCTGTGTTCATCTCGCTCCATACCTTGTTATCATGGATTCTCCACCATCTGCAGTTCCTATTATCTCCTCTTAAAACCTAATTGGTTTTGCTTACAATGGGAGGGTTTATGAGTGAACCAAGGACACAGTATATACATCGGACTTTCTGATCAAAGATTCTGAACATTTTTAAAGTTTAAGGACAAACACCCTTTGCTTGTGGAGAAACCCTTCTGTTTTAGTTCAGTTTGGGGCAGATCTACAGGTTCTTAGCTCAATGTGGAGGCGTAAAGCAGTTTGTCCTCGGAAATGGAGAAAATAGTTTAGATTTGTTAAAATACAAATCATCTCAGAGCAAGGCCCTTTGTAATAGTTCTGGACTAGAGGCATTTGAGTAAAACCCTCAAGGAGATATTTGAAGCCGAGAAGATTTAAGCTCAGCTTTATAAAGGCTTTACGAAGAGGTTATCAGATTCTTCATACAGGTATTTCTCCTATAACACAATAATTGCATTCTTGCACAACCTCATGCTATAGAAAATCACATTATAGGGAAGTCACTATAAAAAATTGCTATACTGAACAGTAGAAAGTTTGCATTATCTAAACAGCATCCATTATTCACCAATCACCTTACAGCCAATTTGCATTAATGAAACATGCATTATAGCAGAAATACCTGTAACTAACAGTTGAAACCACAGTTAAAATAAGCCTTCAAAGTTGATAGAAGGAGATTCTGTCTGATGTGAGCACTGTAGAGGTGCTTTTGGGATTTGTAGAAAAGTGTTTTTTTGGGATCTATGAAATAGTGTTTTCGTGATTTGTAAAATAGCATTTTTGGGATTCATGGACTTCTACTTTAGCACATGCTCTGAAATCTTTAAAGGTGTATTATATGCAAATAATTTGGTTTATTCCATTTTATCTTTATTTATTTTGCACAATCTTTTAGTTTAGAGTTAGAACTAAGTCTACAATACCTTGTGTTTATTTTTCAGTGAGAGACCACTTGATGAAAACTAAAATAATATTCAAGTCAGATTTAGTCTGGGATCTGACTTGTCTAGTAATAATGTCAGCTGGGATCAAAACAACTGGAATCCCCTTCTTGCTGTCAGGATGTACAGTACCCGGCAACGAGATCCGGTGCCTTAATATACCTGATTTTGATAGATTTATGAATTAACCCACTCTGGGCATTTACAAATTCTTTACACTTTGTTCAATCTTTTGAGAATATTGCCACAAGAAATACAAACATACTTTACACAAGTTCAGTATTATCATCAAAGTAAAAAGGAAGCCAAGAAAATTCAGGAAAGCTAAAAGAGAAACAGGAAATGTTGGGAATATTTCCAGCGCTTTCTGTTTTTATTTCACTGCTATAATCCGCCGACATTCTGTCACTATAATGTGCACTTGTATTCAGTTTTCTCAGAGAAACAAATAATTTATGTATGATTTTTGCAGATTATTTCCATTTAATAAGGTGTTATAAAAGTATTTTGCATTCTATTCAAATTATGTTTTTGAAACTCCATGTCTCCAATGAATAGCTTGCTCCTTTTTTTTTACTCTACCTGCCTTTTCTCACACAGTAACCATTGCCAAGGGCACTCTGCACTGTTCTTCTGTTGATTTATCACAATTTCTGCCTGACTATAACCCGCTTTTGAAGAATTCCTTTTGCTGCACACAGTATCTGCTGTCAAATCGGACCCACATATTTGGATCAGCGATAATTCTATAGTAATGAATCCAATCCCAGCCCAACAGGAACAGTTTTGCCAGGTGGCTTATATTAACTTCAATTCACATTGAATTTATTCTGCTGACTTTCAAATGTTGTGTCTGTTACTACAGTATGTCTGAGTTCAAAGATTTTCTCATTGCAGATGTTGGATTTAACACAAGGCCTACTATCAACATTGTGAATGATTTATGTTCTTGCTACAGAAGATACGTCAGAAGTGTCCAAAACAGATGCAAATTGTCCAATATTAATGCAGTATGCCAGGTCTACTCTGTTTGTCAAGTTATGTTCCACCTAAAGTTATGAGTCACAAGAAATTCTTATGGGTACTCACTTGTCTTTACAGTAAGCATATTCTCCGGAGTAATGAATTACTCTCTGTCTATAAATATCATTCCCACTTGTGCTTCATGTCCCGGAAGAACTATATTTGCCCAGATAGAGATAATGAAGCTGGATGTGTCACAGCCAAA
Source organism: Stegostoma tigrinum (assembly GCF_030684315.1). Lineage (NCBI taxonomy): Eukaryota > Metazoa > Chordata > Chondrichthyes > Orectolobiformes > Stegostomatidae > Stegostoma > Stegostoma tigrinum. Next base: position 56,031,129 of record NC_081363.1, read on the forward strand.
ACTGTTCAGTTCCTAGCTCTTTTCAAGAGATGATGGGTTAGATAGGGTGGATAGGGAGAGCCTTTTTCCTAGGATGGTGACGGCGAGCACGAGGAGGCATGGCTTTAAATTGAGGGGTGAAAGATATAGGACAGATGTCAGAGGTAGTTTCTTTACTCAGAGAGTAATAAGGGAATGGAACGCTTTGCCTGTAATGGTAGTAGATTCGCCAACTTTAGGTACATTTAAGTCGTCATTGGATAAGCGTATGGATGTACATGGAATAGTGTAGGTTAGATGGGTTTGAGATCGGTATGACAGGTCGGCACAACATCGAGAGCTGAAGGGCCTGTACTGTGCTGTAATGTTCTATGTACTCTATGACTGATATTATATTCCCACATCTTTCCCACCCTTGGATTGCCTGAAATACTAAGTTGGGTATTCATGGTGAGCTTTCACAGAATTACTCATGTTTGAAGTGGATTTGACCATGGCAAGAGAAAAATCTGCGTGATGTAACACACAAAAGTGTGCACTGAATACTGAAGCCTTTGTTTCTGAATTATAATTCCCTCTGGGATAATGCCATTCATGACATGTAATAAGAATGTTTCTTTAGGTGCCTTGAATTTTCCTGAGGTCTTAAAAGCATAAAATTATCCTTTCAGATAATGATGAATTTGAAATTATCAATTGTCACTGCTCTCCACCTTTTTATAGAAACATAGAAAGTAGAAGCAGGAGTAGGCCATTCAGCTCTTCATGGTTAACCATCCAGTTCAGTACCCTGTATCTGCTTTCTCCCCATACCCTTTGATCCATTTAGCCCTTTACAACTATATATAACTCCTCCTAGAAAACATTTAATGATATAGCCTCAACTGTTTTTATTCACAGTGATTTCCACAGGCTTGCTCTCGCTGGTTGATGAAACTCCTCTTCAGCTCAGTTCTAAATAGCCCATTCCGTATCCTTAACCTATGACCTTATATATTAACTTTGCAGCTAGTGCACTCATTTTGTGATTGAGTTCAATTATTCTTAAGTGCATTGTTAAAATAAAACAGAACTGATACTTATCCACTTCCTGAGAGTGGTTTGCTGTCACTTTGAACAATACAGAAGCACAATTCAAAGGAGCAACTAGTTGTGTCTGCTTTCCTTCAATGCCAAATTCCTCATCTTTTCATAGTGCCCAATTCTGCAATGGAGGCAGCTGCAGCTGATCCAACTAGCCTCAATAATTAGAATAGACAGGGAACTTGTGTAACGCAGTGGTTGTGTTCTTACCTCACAGCTAGAGGGCCTGTGTTCAAATCCCAACAGCTCCCAGGGCTGTGTAATCTAAGGATGTCTCTAAAGAGGTTGTCTAAAAAGTATCTTGCTGCAGTGCTATGCTTCCCTAGGTCTTAAAGCCAGAAAGCATATGTTCTTTCTGACTGAGCTGATGGGTCACAATGCTTTAATTCACTATTCTAGTGAGAAAGGAAGAAAGATTACTTGCGATTTATTGAGAAGCAACATAAAAGGCAGCAAATGGCAATATAAAGCAACCATAACAAATTACTTTTAAAGAGGAAAGATCATTTTTAAAAATAATTAGGAGAAAAAATATTAGTCTAAGTAATCAAAGTCAAATTATTTGAAAATTGCTGCAATATGTCTTGAATAAATAAAAATGCATTGAATAATTTTGCAATTAAATCTGCTTTCATTTTTAAAAGGTTTGACTAGCCTTTAATGATGTAATGGCTATGTATAATAAATCTATGATTAAGGAAAGCATTTATCTATTTTAAATACATTTCTATTTGTAACTCAACTTTTTGAAATGGAATTTACTAAATCCTTCTTTGTAATAAGCAGAAGCTAATTTTTCAGAATGATTACATATGTCAGTGTGATTATTACAACACATAGATTATGTATTTTGATATTTATGGTCAGTGATCTGATAATATTGAGGGAAAAAAAGTTAGAAATCCTTTTGGTTAAGATTCTGATTCATGTAATAATGCTAGAAGCATTGTAAAAGTGCAAATAATTGTCGTTGGCTGGATTCTACTGGAACATGTATCTATTGAATCCATACATTACTCTCTTACAGTAATAAGAGATGTGGAACATCGAATCCAGGATGGATGTGTGGGATTCGATGTTCCACACCTCTTTTATTGTAAGAGAGGCAGAACCGCAGAGCAACTTACATCAAGCCTACATCATACCATAGGATCTCAAAATAATCCTGGCATATGTTTGGAGGTTGGTGCACCTAATCAAAGACTGCCCAGCCCAAAGGAACCTGTTGAAATCTCCTGGGGATCTAATTTAAGAGAAAAACAGGGACATTTCAAAATATGTTTTAAAGAGTAAAAGCATGCTGGTACAGCAAATAATTAAGGAGGCAAGTGTCAAAGTAGCCTCTATTGGAAGAGAATTGGAATGCAGTAATAAGAAGTCTTGCTTTAATTGTGCCAGGGTTTGGTGATACCAAAGGTGGAATATGGTGTGCAGTTTTGGTCTCTGAAGTTAATGAAGGAAATGAAGGTTTGACAAAGTGAGATGAAGAGTTTGCCTATACTGAGAGGCTAATATTCTCTGTGTTTCAGAGGAATGAGATGCAATCTGAATGAAATATGCAAGATTCTGAGGCCATGACAGAGTGGATGCCGAGAGATTGTTTCCATTGTTCAGGGAACCTAAAACATGGGGACACAATCTCAGCATTTAGGATTGAGATGAGGAGAAATTACTTTGTTCAAAGGGCTGTGATCCTTTAAAATTCTCAAACCAAGAAGATAGTGTATGCTCTAGCAGTAAATATAGCCATTCCTCTGTATCCGTGAAGATTCCGTTCCTGAGAGCCCCTGAAAGTGGTCAAATTTGTGAGTGTATTGCTCATTTTAAAGTAAGTTAAAAATAAACTAAAAATCACGGATATGCAAGGTTTTCCCAGTGACATTGAATTTTGTTGTTTTAAAATATATACTTTTGTGCAAATAGGTGAATTTGTGATTTGTGATTTCAGATACCCAGGTTTTATTGCACATTGAGATATATGGACTTTACATCACTTATGGAATCAAGAGATATGGGAAGGAGCAAGAAAATGACCCAAGATCAGCCATGATCTAACTTGTAGCTTATTTTGGCAAAGTGTTATTTTCATTGATTTTTCATGGAGGCTCTCACTCCACATGGCGTAACATGCTTTCTTGCACTGTCCACCCTAATTCACTCTCCTCTGCTAGCATATTTTTCCACACCATATCCAGAAATTCTCGCCATTGCTGGGCCAGTCCAAGATCTTTAAAAGGCTGTTGTGCATCCTGTCAAGCACTGTCAGTCCAGAGCTGTGCTCCACAGTTGTGACATTTGCTGAGACATGGCAGAGAAGGGGTAATTGGCGATCATTTGTAGACAGCAATTTGGAAGCTAGCGTAATGCAAAGGATGGGTTTCTCTTTCTAAGCACTGGCAGTGGAAGCCATGAGACCAGACCTGCCAGATGCTTTCGTGTTGCCATCGATATCAATGACGTACGCTGCTCAGCCAGGGGAAGTGCAACCATCTTCTCTCCACAGCCTCACACTCACTCTAACTCTGCTACTGTCCCACCTCCCACCAATGCTCACGCTTTACCACTCTCACTATTGCATGTGACATCTTCCTACACTTGGTCTTGCCTAGCCAATTGCCCAACACCACTTATCCTGCATGGCCTCTGCATTGCCTGCTCACTCAGGACACCTCACAACTTTCTCCATCTACCACTGGCACTAACCACTAGCAATCCTAATATCTGCACCACCTACTTTTATCTCACTCAATGACTTCCCTTCTCTTATTCCAGGGGAAACTGCATATGTAGGGCAGAAACAGCCAAGATGGTTGGTGGGGTGCCTGACATTCAGTTCCTCATCCCCTCTTATGAGGAGAGAATCCTGACCCTGACAATCTCAAGCAACTGATTGATTGTCCCCATGCCCCTGGCTGTTATCCGATCTTGCTCTTCATTTACTGTGCTGGCCTCCTTGTAAGAAGGCAATCTCCCCGATCTGACTGAGGATTACTCAGTCTTTGAGGCATGGTCATTTTCTTGAAGCACAGGCTGTGGGGGTGTCATGTAAGCTGTTGGCACATGGTGCAGGTGTGAGATTAATACAGCATGGAGCCATACAGCAACATATACATCCACTTAAAGGGTGACTGCTGACAACATGCCTGGCTTTGTGTCTGTGCTAAAAGGCAAGGCAAGATAGAAGGACTGTGTGCCTGCTCTGGCTGAGGAGCAAAGCAAGGTAGCAATGGTAAGGAAAGGCAGGGATGTTGTAAGCATCCAGGTAGGTGCAAGATGCGTGGGTGCTAAATGATAGTTGATGGAGTGCTCCAAAGCATTGAAGTGCAAAAGCTTACAGTACTTCTATCAGAGATGTGCCTTGATGCTTTAGAGAAAGTGACATGTATTTGATCTAAGCATCCATGGACACAGGGTGTGCCCTAAGACGTTGGTGACTGGTGTCCAAGATGGAGGTTTGAAGAAATAAATGACAAACTGGAGTTATCGGGGACAGCTCTCACTTTCTTTTTGGGTAATCTTGGCATCAAAGGTGGTAGGACAGGAGAGCACATGTTAATGAGGTGAGACTAAATAATAATGAAGGTGATAAAGTGCAGTAACAGGCTCTCCCTGCTCACCATCAAGAATCTTTTCTCAATGTCCATTCAGAGGGGAACCTGTCTGTTTTCCCTTTGCACAAATTATCAGCATGTTGTGAACTGCCAAAGCATTAACACAGGCTGACCATCCTCCCTACAATTAGATTTCTATTTGCCTTTGCTATGTGGCTATTCATCCCCATGGAAACCTCAGGTCACGTGGTGATTCCCTACAACCACATGACATCATAACCAGGAAACACATTCTGCTTCAACCAAACTGATTTAGAGGGACATCTCATTAAAAAACATCCAGACTTTCCTTAATACTGATGTTTCCTAAAGCACATGGATCAACACAATTTCTCTGTAAGTAATATCAAAAGACCAGATTGATTTATTTTATTGGGACTGCTGAGGAGTAATTGGGCAGGATACTTGGATCATTCATTTTTCTTCATTAAGAGTTTGCCATGGAATTTTTTATGTACTGGTGTAAGACCTCATTTTAACATCTCATTGTAAATGAGATACCAGTGCCAAATAAAGATTGTGACCTGGAATGACACGTGCAAACATACCTTCCTGACTTTGAGGCAAGTGGACACTATAAATGTCATGTGAGGGTTAGGAGTTGCTATTTTACAGATCAGTATTAAAGGAAACCTTAGTGGGAAAAAAAACATTAGGGACAACAGCATGGTAAGGTTTGAAAATAACTTGATTGTAACATTAATGTTGTGTGTTCCTCTTTAAATCTTAAAAATGAATACAGGCCCAGATATTCCCGTTTTTGAATAACTGGCGACCAGACATTCATGTGCATGTGCATTGGGGTCTCCTAGAGGGCTTATGGTTCTGACTGTTGAAAAGTCACCCAGGAAATTTAGACTTCTAATGGGCCATTCCTCTGCTCACCAGGAACCATTTCTTAAAATGCAGAACTGTGTTGCGGAGTTGCATGATCTTGCAATCTTTTTGGTTACATTATTTGAGCTTACGCGGTGTTCGGGTTATAGATCATGGAATCCCTACAGTGTAGAAACAGGACATTCAGCCCATTGTGTCCACACTGACCCTCAGAAGAGCATCCCACACAGACCCATCCCTCTACCCTATCTTTGTAACCCAGCATTTCCCATGGCTAATCCCCCCTAACCTGCACATCTCTTAACACTGTGGGCAATTTAACATGGCCCATTCGCCTAACCTGCACATCTTTGGACTGAAGGAGATGATGCAGTGTGAAGGAGAATTGTAGATGATGGAAATGATAAACAGGAATATTAGGGCATGGCTCCGATGTGGAAGTCAAAAATATCCTCCTGTGGGAGAATAACAGAGATGGCCCTTGCAACCAGCAACAAGTTCATTTCTGCATCTGTTCTGTTTTATGTCCTTGCACAACAACAGTTCTGAACAGCCTGGCCACGGAGTAAATCAAACACTTCCAGTAAACATTCAAAATGTCAGTAATGGTTCCAATGGCTGTGGACTGCAATAAATTCATTGCACCACTGCTCAACTTGTGTCCTGGGATCTAGAACAAAATGCAGTTGGCTACGATTGTAGGAAATAGGATTGCACACCCAGTCCCTACCTTGTGAACTTCCTATTAAGAGAAGCCTGTTACATTACAATATAGTGCACCCATATTGGGGATAGCTAACAGTGAGGCATGTAGTCTCTTGCATAATGTGATGGTGATAATCAAAAATAACATGCAAATTGACAGATTGGATTTTGTTCCTTGAGATGTTGATAGTAACATTGATCAAGTGAGCATGTATAGCCATCTGGGTATAATCTGTGATTTACTTGACATGCTGTCATTCATTAAGGTTATGATTATCTGGTATTACTGCCAATTATCAATGGGATGAAAGAGTGGATGAATGGGCTTGATCCAGCAAACAATTCAACCACAACTTGCCTAGTGCATTTGTGTACAACTGATTGACTAACAATGATGGTAATTTGCCTGGAAATCTGGAATGGTCCTGACACATGAAAATTTGGAATGGTTACTTTCTTTAACCTCTGCTGCTGTTTGTATTTTTCTTGCAATGCCCCAAATCCTGGACATTTTATAAGGGTAGAATCATTGGTACAAATGCATTGGGGAAAATGGGAAATTCTGTGTCTTCGCTGCATCATCACTGCTTCAGTTTCATCGAGGTGGGTAATAGCAGTTATGATGGAAAGTGGCACACATGCAAATATAGTCAGAGTTCCAGTGAAAAGTCAACTGACTCATTCTATCCTTCAGCCATTTGATTCGTTCTGTTTTCAAACAATCTGGGAGTGCGTGCACACACCTCACAGCATCTTCATCTAAGTGACATATTTGGATCAGGATTGAAAAATCAATTATTGAATGTCATCCTTCACCTGTCTTTATTTTTAATTCTGAATATTTCCATTATTAATGATGCTTTGTTCACATCACAAAGGTTCTTTGAATATTATGTTCCTGACCCATGTTAACTGGGCCCAACTATTTGTAAACTCTATCCCATCAACATGTTTTGGTTTCTCGATAAATGTGCAAATTCCACTTTGATTATAATATTTTAAATCTAAGAGATAAGTGAAGAACAAAGAAGAAAACATAGGCAAAATATTACATGATTCTCTGCTTTGGATTTTAAAGATTTTGAACAAAAATCAAGTCAGAACCATAGTTGTGAAGAATATTTTTATGAAGTTGAATGACGCATTTATCTTGGATCAGAGTATATCATAGAACATAGAACATAGAACATTACAGCACAGTACAGGCCCTTCGGCCCTTGATGTTGTGCCGACCTGTCATACCAATCTCAAGCCCATCTAATCTACACTATTCCATGTACGTACATAGGCTTATCCAATGACGACTTAAATGTACCTAAAGTTGGCGAATCTACTACCGTTGCAGGCAAAGCGTTCCATTCCCTTATTACTCTCTGAGTAAAGAAACTACCTCTGACATCTGTCCTATATCTTTCACCCCTCAATTTAAAGCTATGCCCCCTCGTGCTCGCCGTCACCATCCTAGGAAAAAGGCTCTCCCTATCCACCCTATCTAACCCTCTGATTATTTTATATGTTTCAATTAAGTCACCTCTCAACCTTCTTCTCTCTAAAGAAAACAGCCTCAAGTCCCTCAGCCTTTCCTCGTAAGACCTTCCCTCCATACCAGGCAACATCCTAGTAAATCTCCTCTGCATCCTTTCCAAAGCTTCCACATCCTTCTTATAATGCAGTGACCAGAACTGTACACAATACTCCAAGTGCGGTCGCACCAGAGTTTTGTACGGCTGCAGCATAACCTCTTGGTTCCGGAACTCGATCCCTCTATCAATAAAAGCTAAAACACTGTATGCCTTCTTAACAGTCCTGTCAACCTGGGTGGCAACTTTCAAGGATCTGTGTACATGGACACCGAGATCTCTCTGCTCATCTACACTACTAAGAATCTTACCATTAGCCCTGTACTTTGCCTTCTGGTTACTCCTACCAAAGTGCATCACCTCACACTTGTCTGCATTAAACTCCATTTGCCACCTCTAAGCCCAGTTCTGCAGCTTATCTATGTCTCTCTGCAACCTACAGCACCTTTCGTCACTATCCACAACTCCACCGACCTTAGTGTCGTCTGCAAATTTACTAACCCATCCTTCTACGCCCTCATCCAGGTCATTTACAAAAATGACAAACAGCAGTGGACCCAACACCGACCCTTGCGGTACACCACTAGTAACTGGTCTCCAGGATGAACATTTCCCATCAACTACCACCCTCTGTATTCTTTCAGCAAGCCAATTTCTGATCCAAACTGCTATATCTCCCACAATTCCATTCCTCCGCATTTTGTACAATAGCCTATTGTGGGGAACCTTATCAAACGCCTTGCTGAAATCCATATACACCACATCAAACGGTTTACTCTCATCTACCTGTTTGGTCACCTTCTCAAAGAACTCAATAAGGTTTGTGAGGCACGACCTTCCCTTCACAAAACCGTGCTGACTATCCCTAATCAATTTATTCTTTTCTAGATGATTATAAATCCTATCCCTTATAACCTTTTCCAATACTTTACCAACAACTGAGGTAAGGCTCACTGGCCTATAATTACCAGGGTTGTCTCTACTCCCCTTCTTGAACAGGGGAACCACATTTGCTATCCTCCAGTCGTCGGGCACTATTCCTGTAGACAACGACGAGTTAAAGATCAATGGCAAAGGCTCGGCAATCTCCTCCCTGGCTTCCCAGAGGATCAGAGGATAAATCCCATCCGGCCCAGGGGACTTATCTATCTTCAACCTCTGAAGGATTTCTAATACCTCTTCCTTGTGAACCTCAATCCCACCTAGTCTAGTAGCCTGTATCTCAATATTCTCCTCAACATCATTGTCGTTTTCTCGAGTGAATACTGTTGAAAAATATTCATTTAGCGCTTCCCCTATCTCATCTGACTCCACACACAACTCACCACTACTATCCTTGATTGGCCCTAATCTTACTTTCGTCATACTTTTATTCCTTAAATACCTATAGAAAGCCTTAGGGTTTACCCTGATCCTATCCACCAACAACTTCTCAAGTGTCCTCCTGGCTCTTCTGAGCTCTCTCTTTAGGTCATTCCTGGCTACCTCGTAGCCCTCAAGTGCCCTAACTGAGCCTTCACATCTCATCCTAACATAAGCCTTCTTCTTCCTCTTGACCAGATATTCCACTTCCTTCGTAAACCACGGCTCCCGCACTCTACAGCTTCCTCACTGCCTGACAGGTACATACTTATCTAGGACACACAGGAGCTTTTCCTTGAATAAGCTCCACATTTCTAATGTTCCCATCCCCTGCAGTTTCCTTCCCCATTCTATGCTCCCTAAACCTTGCCTAATCTCATCGTAATTGCCTTTCCCCCAGCTATAACTCTTGCCCAGTGGTATACACCTACCCCTTTCCATCACTAAAGTAAACATAACAGAATTGTGATCGCTATCACCAAAGTGCTCACCTACTTCCAAATCTAACACCTGGCCGGGCTCATTACCCAGTACCAAATCTAATGTGTCTTCGCCCCTTGTTGGCCTATCTACATACTGTGTCAGGAAGCCCTCCTGCACACACTGGACAAAAACTGACCCATCTATAGTGCTTGAACTATGGTGTTCCCAGTCAATATTTGGAAAGTTGAAGTCTCCCATGACAACTACGCTGTCTCTCTCACTCCTATCGAGAATCATCTTTGCTATCCTTTCCTCTACATCTCTGGAACTATTCGGAGGCCTATAGAAAACTCCCAACAGAGTGACCTCTCCTTTCCTGTTTCTAATCTCAGCCCATACTACCTCAGTTGACGAGTCCCCAAACATCCTTTCTGCAACTGTAATACTGTCCTTGACCAACAATGCCACACCTCCGCCCCTTTTACCATCTTCTCTGTTCTTACTGAAACATCTAAATCCCGGAACCTGCAACAACCATTCCTGTCCCTGCTCTATCCATGTCTCCGAAATGGCCACAACATCGAAGTCCCAGGTACTAACCCATGCTGCAAGTTCACCCACCCTATTCCAGACGCTCCTGGCATTGAAGTAGACACACTTCAAACCAACTTCTTGCTTGCCAGTGCCATCTTGCTTCCCTGAAACTTTATTTCAGACCACCCTACTCTCAACCTTTTCTATAGTCGAACTACAATCTTGGTGCCCACCCCCCTGCTGAATTAGTTTAAACCCGCCCGAATAGCCTTAGCAATTTCCCCCCCAGGATATCGGTACCCCTCTGGTTCAGGTGAAGACCATCTTGCTTGTAGAGGTCCCACCTACCGCAGAAAGAACCCCAATTATCCAAGGATCCAAAACCCTCCCTCCTGCACCATCCCTATAGCCAAATGTTCAACTCCTCTCTCTCCCTATTCCTCGCCTCACGAGCACGTGGCACGGGCAACAAACCAGAGACAACAACTCTGTTCGTCCTAGCTCTCAGCTTCCATCCTAGCTCCCTGAATTTCTGCCTTAAATCCCCATCTCTCTTCCTACCTATGTCGTTGGTGCCAATGTGGACCACGACTTGGGGCTGCTCCCCCTCCCCCTTAAGGATTCCAAAAACACAATCAGAGACATCACGCACCCTGGCACCTGGGAGGTAACACACCAACCGTGAGTCTCTCTCGTCCCCACAGAACCTCCTATCTGTCCCCCTAACTATGGAGTCCCCAATGTCTACTGCTCTTCTCCTCTTCCCCCTTCCCTTCTGAGCAGCAGGGACAGACTCTGTGCCAGAGACCTGTGCCCCACTGCTTTCCCTGGTAAGTTCCCCCCCTCCAACAGTATCCAAAACGGTATACTTATTGTTGAGGGGAATGGCCACAGAGGATCCCTGCACTGCCTGCCCGTTCCCTTTCCGTCCCCTGATCCAAGCATTTCTTTTCAAATTTGGTAGTTAAGAGAAGGTTTGACAACAGCAATTTGCTTAACTATGAACATTTATTGAGTAATTCTAAAAGACACAAACAAAGAAAGGAACATTTATTCAGTAAATTGAAAAGAATGAAAAGAGAGGAAACAAGCAATAAGCCTCACACCCTTCTGTTCTTCGGGGACATCTTGATTGATGGCTGGTCTTGAGGCTGTGGTTATTCCTGCCATCGTTTACGATCCTAGTCTGAAGTGATGACTAGTGACTTGAATGAAACTTTCTCTTACCCAGTGTAACAAACAGCCAGGCACAGAAAAACAATTACACAAAAACATGTTGATTGTTCCATCTTTGGCACATACAGGAATGTTTGCAAGACTCACTCAAGGTCATGCAGCTGAAATAATTCAGCAACAATATAGCCCTTCAGCCATCTTATACAACACTTTAGAAAATTTATTTCTGATGGTGCAAATGCTGTTGTTTAAGTTAATGGTCATGGAAGGACTACTGCTGGAGATGATATTAAACACCTAGCAATCTGAAGATTTCGTAAGAACTTGGTGGAAAAAACAGAAAGACCAGGACTTCAGAAATTCAGATTGTTTTTTGTAATAATTTCTGTCCTTTTGTCTTCAGGGGAGGCAATTGTATAGTGGTACTGTGTCTTGACTAATAATCCAGAGAATTCAGAGGGTTCAAAGCCTACAAATATTATCCTTCCAAATTGTAATCACAAATGATGAAATTTGAATTCAATGAATAAACCTGGAAGTAAAAGCTAGTCTAGTAATGACCATCAAACAATTGTTTTTGAATCAAGACAGGAAAGTCTACTATCCTTACTTGGACTGACTTAGATATAACTCCAGTTCCAAGGAAGTACAGTTGTGTCTTAAAATCCACTCTGAAATAGACCAGCAGACCACATTGTTGCATTTAACTGAACAAAGCCTAACAGAAGGAATGAAATGAGACAGGCCACCAGACATTGGGATAGACCTGTAACAGAGATAGATAATGGAAAAACACAGCCTTGTCAATCCTGTAACTTCCTCCTCGTTAATATCTGTGGGCTTGGGTCAGATGTGGGAGAGCTGTCCCACAGACTCATCAAGCAAGAGCCAGTGTATGATCACAAAACACAAACCAGAAGTGTTTTAGAATACTCTCTGTTTGCCTGGATGAGTGCAGCTTCATCAACATTCACAGGTAGACAGCATCCAGGACAAAGAACAGTGTTCCTCTAATTTTCTTACCAGCTGCACGAGCCCCTAAGGCTCTTGTGCTGCAGTGACTTGCAGTACTGGTGATCAATGTCATAATTGCTGCATCAGTGCCAATTGTCATGCATTGAAAATTGGCCATGTACAGCTGTGCTGCTTGGAGGGAATGTTGCTTATGAAAAGTTTTAACAGTGTGTACCATCTGCAGGATGCACTGCACATAACAACTCACTGCAGGAATATTAGAAAACATCTCTCAAACCTGTGGAATCTCCCAGCTGGAAGGATGAGGTATGCAGGACACCTCTATCTGCAGGTTGTCCTCCAAACCACTTTCTATCCTTGGAATTGTAATTATATTGGTATTCCTTCATTGTAAATGGATAAAAATCCTGGAACTTCTTTCTTTGCAGCATTGTGGGTGAATCTACATCACATGGAGTGTAGTGGTTCAAAAAGGCAGCTCATTACTAACTTCTCAGAGGCTTTTAGGGATGGGCAATGAATATTGGCCGAGCCGATGATACCCAGTTTCATTGTTTAATTTTTCAGTAAGCTTTGTACACCCACTCAAAAAAGGAATGGTGGCAGCAATCTACATGATAGAGATTGTTGGAGGAGGCAAGAACACCTGAAAAAAAGCACATTGGCTATTTTCCATGGCTGCCTTAGTTCCTCCATTGAAGTTACAGCTGAAGAGTAGCAGAACACATGGAAATTGCCCATTCCATATTTATTACAAAATGTTTAAACACTGTCTGGCTTGTTGGGAATGACAATATGCAGAGAAAAAAACTTACTAATATTCAGCGTTCCATAATCAGGAACATTTTGTACCAAGGAGGCATCAGAAGAACTTGAGAGAGGACAGCAGAACAGGTTGTCAAAGAGGAGCTTTTCCAAGAAAGGCTTAGCAGCTTCAACAGACATATACTTAAAGCCTGAAAGATAATACAATATGATTTTATTTGTCTCATTGGTGATACACACTACATTGCAGAATTTTATTCTGATTTGCTTAATTGACAATGTATTGGATGCAATGTCACAGTGCAAAAGTAATTATAAATTTCACAACTCACATCAAATTGACAGTTCCATAATTGAAAGATAATATGCAATGACAGTGTTACAATGATATGATTGAACAGGTGCATCTCAGCTTAAAAAGTTGAAGTGTTCGTGTTCTTCCCTTCCTCAGGTAGTCAAGAAATGTTTCATAAAACTGAAAGAACAAAGTTGCTGGACAAGCTCAGCAGGTCTGGCAGCATCTATGAAGAAAAAATCAGAGAGTTAACGTTTCAGGTCCAGTGACCCTTCCTCAGAAATGTTTAATGCTGCACTGATGTTTTAGACAAAGAATATGCCATTTTGGCCAAAGTTATAACAAACAGAAAATTCACAGATTTTGAAATATTTACTTAAGTTGTATGCTTGGTGTAAAATATTCTGATGTATTATTTTACGTAAGATTACAAGTAAAAGCTAGTTATTAATGGTGCAAGTTAACACATTAATTACAAATGAAGATTTTATTTGACATTTTAACATTATTAATTAGATGTGATAAAGAAGCACAACAATTGTAGTAGTGTAGCAAGAATCAAATTTCATTCTCCACAGACTGATTTTCTCATTTTAGCTGCAGCTCAGTGGGAAGGTATAGTTTCTAATGGAGCTCTGGCACATCTCCATGAAGAAAAAACATCAGGGAAATTTCTCAAAACAGAGAGCAGCGAAGAACATCTGATAATTAAGGCTAGAACTTTGGTTGATTCAACCTTATTTTATCAGTAATCATTAAATTACTTGCTCTGTGTTTATTGCTAAATTGAAGGCATGCTTTTACTTTAGACTCACAAAAGATCCTCTTGTAAACATGCTGATGGAAAAATAATTACTATGACCGGAAGAAGCACTATCAGCAACATTTGTCATCTTGGCAATGCCACTGGAACAGTGACTGTAATTATCAGTAATTAAAATTTCATAAAGATGCCAATTCTAATCTCTTTCTTATTTGTGCACATGGTTGCTGGAACTGTCCAAATCCCCTTGGTGCTGAATCATGGATTGACAATCTTTTCTACTGTCTCCAATCTCCAAGGGCCATCTAACGCTGTATTAGAAAGACTTCAAAAACTACAAAAAGAAAATTAACCACCATTTATTTAAGATCGTTAAGTACATTTTCCAAATATCTAAAATGCATGCATCTTACAGAAGAATAAAAATAGTCACTTTCTTGGCATTTGTTTGTATGTATAAATGAAATTGACCATTCAGTGTGAAAATTTGGGTCCTGCTATATGTCTATATACAGTACTGATTATTTACATAACTGAGGGGAGAATACATAAAAATAAATCCAACCCAGTCAATTATCACCTCATCAGCCTACTCTTAATCATCAGTAAATTAATGGAAAGCATTATCAACAGTGTTATCAAACAGCACTTGCTTAACAATAATCTGATTACCACTCAGTTTGTTTCAACCAGGGTTACTCAGATTTGTTAAAGCTCAAACATGGTCAAAAGAGCTAAATATGATTGTTCTTGACATCAAGGCTGCATTTGGCTGAGTGTAGATTCAAAGAGCTGCAGCAAAACGAGAATCAAGGGAATAAAGGGTAAAACTCTCTGCTGGTTGGAGTCATATCTAATGCAAAGATAGATGAATAAGTTGGAGGTTAGTCATCTCAGCTCAGCTCCTAGTTTCATTGACGACCTTCTCTCACTCACAGTATCGTGGGTAAATTAATTTGGCTCATGGTTAAGAAATTTCACAATCAAAAACTGAAACAATGATCTAAACTTTATTGCATGTAGCAACCAAAATAAGACCCCTCAAGTACGCAAGTTAAGTCTCAACCCAACTTGGCTTTTACTCTACTCATGGTGGAACTTAGCTATGATTCTAGCCAAAAGTGTCAGACTCTGAAAGTGTCCTGGGTTTGATCCTTGTGCAGTGTCGTTCTTTGAAGTTCTGTTCCTGAATTGTGCTGGTGTTGGATTCTCATGCAATTTTCTCTCTTTCAAGTTTGGGATGTGACATGATGATGATTCCATAGACTGTTTCATCACCAACATTGCTTATACTTTTAGAGACCTCCAGTCTGCAGCTTACCTTGTTTTCAGAAGTAGCTCCTCATTCCTTGTTGCATTCAGGGTTAGCTGTCTGCTTGAAATAGCCTGTCCTGCAATTAACCCCTTTACTCCAGGCATTCCTTCCAGAGGCAGTTTTAATTGCCTATTTGGCATGAGCCAGCAGTTTTTCAAGTAGTGTTTTCTCCTCTCTCCTGGGAAACAGCTTATTTAGGTTGGTCTTAGTTTAGTTCAGAAAGATTTATTGCTGATTCTTTCAATTTATGCAGTTTACATTGTCACAGTAAGGGCAGAAGTAGGTATGTTTACTGGTGGTTGCACAATGTTCTGTATCACTTACAACTCATCAGATGCTGAAGCAATCCTTGTCCAAATGCAGCAAGACCTGGATGATAGCCAGGATTAGGCTGACAAGTGGAAAGTAACATTCACGCCACACAAGTGGCAGGCAACAGTCACCTCCAAGAGAGAATCTAACTATCATCCATTGACATTCAATGCCTTACCATCATAGAATCTTCCACTATCAACTATCCAAGGCAACTCGATGTTGCATTGCTGTGCAAGCCAAGCTACTAAATGGCATGTGATAATGGGAACTGCAGATGCTGGAGAATCCAAGATAACAAAGTGTTGGGCTGAATGAACACAGCAGGCCAAGCAGCATCTCAGGAGCACAAAAGCTGACGTTTCGGGCCTCGACCCTTCATCAGAAAAGGGGGATGGGGAGAGGGTTCTGAAATAAATAGGGAGAGAGGGGGAGGCAGACTGAAGATGGATAGAGGAGAAGATAGGTGGAGAGGAGAGTATAGGTGGGGAGGTAGGGAGGGGATAGGTCAGTCCAGGGAAGATGGACAGGTCAAGAACGTGGGATGAGGTTAGTAGGTAAGAAATGGAGGTGTGTCTTGAGGTGGGAGGAGGGGATAGGTGAGAGGAAGAACAGGTTAGGGAGGTGGGGATGAGCTGGGCTGGTTGTGTGATGCAGTGGGGGAAGGGGAGATTTTGAAGCTGGTGAAATCCACATTGATACCATTGGCCTGCAGGGTTCCCAAGCGGAATATGAGTTGCTGTTCCTGCAACCTTCGGGTGGCATCATTGTGGCACTGCAGGAGGCCCATGATGGACATGTCGTCTAAGGAATGGGAGGGGGAGTTAAAATGGTTCGCGACTGGGAGGTGCAGTTGTTTACTGCGATCCAAGCATAGGTGTTCTGCAAAGTGGTCCCCAAGCCTCCGCTTGGTTTCGCCAATGTAGAGGAAGCCACACCGTGTACAGTGGATGCAGTATACTACATTGGCGGATGTGCAGGTGAACATCTGCTTGATATGGAAAGTCATCTTGGGGCCTGGGATGGGGATGAGGGGGGTGGTGTGGGGACAGGTGTAGCACTTCCTGCGGTTGCAGGGGAAAGCGCCAGGTGTGGTGGGGTTGGAGGGGAGTGTGGAGTGGACAAGGGAGTCATGGAGAGAGTGGTCTCTCCGGAAAGCAGACAAGGGTGGGGATGGAAAAATGTCTTTAGTGGTGGGGTCGGATTGTAGATGGCAGAAGTGTCAGAGGATGATGCGTTGTATCTGAAGGTTGGTGGGGTGGTATGAGAGGACTAGAGAGATTCTCTTGGGGCAGCTATTGTGAGGTGGTGTGTGAGGGATGAGGTGCGGGAAATGCAGGAGACACGGTCAAGGGCATTCTCGACCACTGTGGTGGGGGGGGGGAGTTGCGGCCCTTGAAGAACGAGGACATCTGGGATGTGCGGGAGTGGAATGCCTCATCCTGGGAGCAGATGTGGTGAAGGCAAAGGAATTGGGAATAGGGGATGGAATTTTTGCAGGAAGTTGGGTGGGAGGAGGTGTATTCCTGGTAGCTGTGGGAGTCAGTGGGCTTGAAATGGACATCGGTTGCCTGAGATGGAGACAGAAAGGTTCAGGAAGGTAAGGGATGTGTTGGAGATGGTCCAGGTGAACCTGTATACTAAATGGCATGTGCCAGGCATGCCAATTGCAACATTGACTTCCAGCTCCAGAAATTGCTGCCATGCATGGGTTTCAGAGGCGCACACAACTGGTAAAATGATTAGAGGATATTTAAGAAAGAAGGCAGGGAAGAACAGGGAACCACTGGCCCACCATCCTTGCATCAGCATAGGGAAGGTGTTAGAATGTATAATGAGAGATGAGATAAATAGACACTCTGATAGTAATGAAATGTGAGGCTGGATGAACACAGCAGGCCAAGCAGCATCTCAGGAGCACAAAAGCTGACGTTTCGGGCCTAGACTCGCTCTCTGATGAAGGGTCTAGGCCCGAAACGTCAGCTTTTGTGCTCCTGAGATGCTGCTTGGCCTGCTGTGTTCATCCAGCCTCACATTTTATTATCTTGGAATTCTCCAGCATCTGCAGTTCCCATTAACTCTGATAGTAATGATTTGGTTTAACACAGTTGGCATGGATGTGTGAATAGAAAATAATGGCTAACATTTTTTTGGGTAATGTGACCTAACGTTTTATAGAGAGGAGTAAATGGATGTGGTAGATTTGGATTTTTAGAAGGCTTTTGATAAAGTTCTCCGCAGGCAGCTGGTGAGCAAATTAAAGCAGGTAATGTACTGGCATGGATTAAAGGTTGGCCAACAGACAGAAAACAGAGGGTAGGAAGTCATTCTCCCGTTGACAGTCTATGACCATGGAGGTGCTGCAAGGATCTGTGCATGAGTCCAGCTGTCCACAATCTAAAGCAATGACACGGAGGTGGGAACCAAATGTAATATTGTCACATTTGTAAATAATGCAAAGCTAAATTGGAATTTGCGCTGTGAGGAACCTGTAAAATATTGACAGAAACATTTGGACAGACTCAGTGCCTGAACAAGAACATGGCAGAGGGATTATAATGTGGAAATATCATGAAGTGAACTCATTTCTGTGTTCAGTCAATAGCGGAACAAATTTGTCAGCTATGCGTCTCCACTCAATCTGGTGGTAATAATCCGCGCCGGCACTCGTCAATGAAAGCCAGCTGCTGACCTGGGCAGTGGGATCGAGGATTTGGAAATACCTATTTATAGGACCTTCAATTGCACACACCGACCTTTCCGTGTTTTAAAATCAACATTTCCTCACGTGTAAACCATCGAAACCAAACCCATGGAACACCGTGGGCTTGACAATTGCAGTTTCATTTTTTTTTGTTTTCAACACATACCGAATATACCGTCTTCGCTGATATATTGCTTGTAAGAGGAGAAATTGCTGGAAAAGCTCAGCAAGTCTGGCAGAATTTGTGGGGAGAGAGAAATCAGAATTAAGGTTTCTGGTCGAGTGTTCGTCCCTCAGAGCTTACATGCATTTGCGGCCAATTTATGTCTGACTGTTGGGAATGAAAAGCTATTGATAAATGTAGAAATGTTACATTTGGAGAAAGAATTGTCAATGCACAGAATCCGAGACAGAGTCCCCTTTAATCCCTAAATACTCTCAGAGCGAGTCCGGATCCTTCTAGTCCATCGCGGGGAGTTCACACCGCAGTCTCCACACACCAGGCAAAACGTCAATTTCAAGCGGCCAAGTCAATAACACATCATTTCAGGCGTTCATCTAGCTGTGCATTGACGCCTTTTGATTTTAGTTCTGAAAGAAATGTAGCAATTAGTCTCGAAATCCCCCATCCTCGGGAAGAGATTACCTAGCTGACCCTATTTATAAATGGGAGAGTGCGGTCTCAGGGCATCATGCTGTCTCTCACAACTGGGCTCATGTGGTTCGAGAGAAAACGCCAGACGGATGAACACCCATCCTGAGCTCAGCATCGATCTGGATCACCCCAAACCAATTCATTCTCGAACCTGTCACTGAGATCGGACAGGCCGCAACGCTCATTTCACCCGGACTGCCCATATTAAACTGGGCGACGTTACTTTGCTTTCCGAGCGAACAATAACCTCAAACAAGGATGTAATTTCACATTCTGCAAGAACTGCACTGTATCGGGGCGAATCCTCCTCACGTTTATAGGCGATTCTGGCAGCTCTTTCACGTTTTCTAAAGATACAGAGCGCGGGGGATAAAATAACAGCGACGCGGCCATACACGAGGCTGTTCCCGGCCAGTCTCACCATTTACACCATGTTCCTGTTCGAGATACAACCGGCAGGGTTAGAGCTCAGAGCTGTCAGGACTGTCATCTCACCGCCATGTGAGGTTAGATGGGAACAGGTAATCAAGGAGATGGACTCATCAAACACCCCAGCCATTTTAGATCAGCAGTTTAAAGGGGCTTCGGAATGAACAGAGAATCGAGGTCAGCAGTTAGCGAGAGCTGAGCCCAGAGCATGCAGAGTACAGTTTACAGCAAACAAGGGCGGTCACAGCTTGCAGTAGTTTACACACTGACCTCGGCTCCCATTCATTATTGATCAGCCTGACATAGTGTGAACACTCCCCGGATCCCCCAGCTGTCTGAACAGCTCCTACTGGGTAGAACATGAGGAAATCATTCAATTAATAATCGCTCAGGCGACGTGATTTTGGTTTCGGTGAACTAATTTCATTTCTGAAGGTTTGGAATAAAAACAAATATTATTATGAAAAGAATCTTCCATTTCGTTGTATTTCTTGTTTCTCCAAGAAATCACGTTTGGTATAGAGTCTGACTGCGGAATAACTGGGATATAATTGAAAAACAAGCAAATTAGCAGAGGCTTGACAGACAGCAGATGGTCAGATGGAACCTGGAAAGAGGAAGCGAAGGGGGATGGGAGATGTACCTAAATGCTCACCCATTGAACCTGTCCTGTGGTCCCACTGGTGCAGACTTCACCTCGAGCAGCCGAGAAGGTGAATTCCAAATCCCCACGAACCAGGTCACTGGCAGGAGCCACCCTGCTGTCGTCATACTTGCCCAATAATCCAGTAAAGAAGAAAATAAACAACACAAACCTTAAAAAGAGAAATGTTACATGTAAATTTAACGTTCGCTACTCATTGCGAAAGATTTATTTCACGGTTGAGCGGATGTAAATTGTTTAAAAATTCTAATTGGAACTCGGGACATTTACCAAGAAAGGCATATTTTGGATGGGGTGACATGATAAGGTACAGTGCTCCCATCTGGAGCTCTTTATCAGCGGCTGCAGATCCAGCTGGCTGGGCCTTTCTCTCTGCTTTATCAACACCAACTGCCACCAGCCTCCAATCCGATCGCTGCTGCTGCCCCATAGCCCTCACTGAGATAATGATCACACTTTACACTTGGGAAAAGGCAAGGAAACATTCCCACGAATTGTGAAGGACGCTGTCGGCATCACGGCGGATGTTAGCGCGTTACCGAAAACGGAATTTTTCCTACATTTCTGTGGGATTATTCAGACAGTTTGGACGTTGTCCTGTGGACAGGTGCAGAAATACAGAAGATGTGAATTAGGATAGTCAGATAATGGAGGTCTGCGCCGCACTGATAAAGTGATCTTTCGATAGAGATGACCATGTCCTTTCAGGACATCTGGAAGAGGCTAGGCTTTATCGAGCGCTGGCCTGGAATGATTTTCAAATGAAATTGTGATGTGAATGAAAGCGTCTAATTGCACTTGCTGCCTACAATGAAAATCTCAAAGCAATGTTTGATTAGTTTCAGAGGGATCTACTAAAATCCGACGGCGAAATTAACGTCAAGGGGGGCATTTCACAATAGTTTTATTTTGTTTGTGATTAACTTAACACTTGACACAGCTAGTTCCACTTTGTATTTCACATCTGAACACTAGCAGATTTAAATCCTCTAAATCTAACAACACAGTGTGTAATCCGGCCAGAAGTGCCATCTCTCATAATATAATTTCAGGTCTAATAATATTTACTTTGATTTTCTGCGCAATTGCCCATTAGCTGATAACGTGCAAAGTACAGTTTTATTTTGTTAAGAGCTGAATCCATACTAGTAAATCTTCAAAATGTAGCTCCATGCCTGGAAATAGCGGCTTTAAATGAAGCACCTTAAATTAATACAGAGATAGTAGGAACTGCCGATGCTGGAGAATCTGAGATAACACGGTGTGAAGCTGGATGAACACAGCAGGCCAAGCAGCATCTCAAGAGCAGTAAAGTTTGACGTTCCTTCTAAAGAAGGGTCTCGACCAAAAACGTCAAACTTTGCTGCTCCTCTGATGCTGCTTGGCCTGCTGTGTTCATCCAGCTTCATACCGTGTTATCTCACCTGAAATTAATCATAGGTTCCAAAAGAATGAATGTTAAACTCGAAGTTAGTTTTTTTTTCAGATATTTTCAGCATGAAAGAAAAGCAATGTACAACTTGGAATACAATAAAACCATAACTCATAGGAGCTGCAGTAACTCATTTGGTCCATCAAGTCTGTTCCACCATTCAATGGGACCATAGCTAATCTGATAATCCTTAATTCCAATTTCCTGCCTTATCTCCATAATCATTGATTCCTTAGCGATTAAAAATAAATTCATTTCAGATTTGAATATCTTCAATGACTGACATCTACAGCTCTCTGCAGTAAAGCATTTCACAGATTCACTACGCTCTGAGAGAAGAAATTTCTCCCCATCACTGTTTAAGTGGGAGACCTGTCACTCAAAGATTCTGTCCTTTGGTCCTCAACATCCAGATCTGGTTAAACAAGGCAATGTGATAGCTCCTAAATGTGGAGAATCTCTGTGTAGCTACCTTGTGAAGACCCTAAGAATCACATACGTTTCAGTAATATTTGATTCAGCAAATTACAAGGTTCCTTGGATTATGTTCCAAAGATTTGACTGTCCAAGGAACTTCATGAAAATCCTGAAACTGCTTCATGATGATATGCTGTAATTGTTCTGTGTGGGTTATCTGCTACAGATTCCTTCAACATCCAGATCTGGTGAAACAAGAAAATGTGATAGCCCCTACATCATTTACAATCTACCTGACAGTGGCTACACAACTCATCAAAGGTCTGTGTCCCCTGGTGTGAGTATTAAATAACTTCAGGGTGGAAATCTCTTTAACATTAGTGGTCCCTGTACAAAGGTAGATGAACCACCACAAATATGAATGATGTACAGTTTGCAATGACTGAAATTGTATGGTCCTATACAGGATTATAGGAGACTGGACAAATGACCAACACAGTGTATCAGGACCTTGCAAGAGTCCTGATGTCATGCCTTCTGTGGGAAGCATCTGGGTGGTTTCAAGGTCTGGTGGGCAATTTCCTTCCTCTCTGGGACAATCCATGGGTGTTAAACAGTTCCAACATGCTCACTTATTTAGTTATCCAGGCAGATTAAAAAAATTGTCTGGTTCTTTTGTAACACCAGAACAGACTCCCAATCATTCATGCTGACACTCCAACTGCTTTCATGATCCCTCATCCAACACTGTAGTAATCTGACTCCCCGAATGGCTAAGCACATCCTCGATCCCCCATCTATGTCCTCTGGCTCTTGTATGACACAATGCCTTCCTGACAAAATTCCTGATCCTTTGATTCATGCCCGAGGCCCAACTACACATCTGATTGCCTCCAAACTTGACTACCACCTCAACTATCTCCCATTTCACCCACCTGCCACCCTACCAATCTAATACCATCTATCAGCCTATATATCTGATGCCCCCTCACATCACCTATCTGCCACCTCAGCCATCTGACACCTGACGCAGCTGCAACCTTGTCCATCTACTATCCTACCCACCCATAGTTTTACATACCTGTCACCTGACCTATGTACCATCTAATCCAAGCTCTACCATCTCATTCACCTGCCATCCTACCTATCTGCCACCCCATATACTAAGTATCCTATTTATCTGCCACATAATCCACGGCCAGTTCACCCAACTAGCTATTACACACCTAGCTATCTAACCAATCCAACCCACCGACCTTACCCATTTTCCTATCTTAACTGTTCACTCCTTCATCAGCTAGCTGGCTCACCTTTCACACATTCAGTAATGTTTCGATCGGAGCTTAAAAATTACTGTGTGGCAGCAAATACCATGAAATCGATGCATGTCCTGTCTGCCTAGCTATCGTCTCCATTGACGAAAGGTCTCCAAGGGGCTATATGCTCTGCTTTTCCGGCAACATTCATATCAGAGGATGCAGAAAAAAATGCAGAGTGGCATTGAGTTCTGAGAAAATTCGAGAAGCAATTCAATGATGATGGTGGCTCCAGAGAAGATCCACAACATTGTTTCCGGACTAAGATAACAAAGTGTGGAACTGGATGAACACAGCAGGCCAAGCAGCATCCTAGGAGCACAAAAACTGACGTTTCGGGCCTTGACCCTTCATCAGAAAAGGGGGAAGGGAGGAGGGCTCTGAAATAAATTGGGAGAGAGAGGGAGGCAGATCGAAGATGGATAGAGGAGAAGATAGGAGACCGTCCTCCCTCTGGACAAACACCTATCTTCTCCTCTATCCATTCTCAATTCACTTCCCACTCTCTCCCTATTTCTTTCAGAACCGTCTCCCCATCCCCCTTTTCTGATGAAGGGTCTAGGCCCGAAGCATCAGCTTTTGTGCTCCTGAGATGCTGCTTGGCCTGTTGTGTTCATCCAGCTCCACACTTTGTTATCTCAGATTCTCCACCATCTACAGTTCCCATTATCTCTGATACATTGTTTCAGGGCTTGCCATTTTATAGGTGTTTTCTCTAATATAAATGGGGGGAATATTCAGAAGAATGTTCTATCAAACAAATGAATATTGTGGTATATGAATTTCAGTGATGGTGTGTTAACAGGTACATTCACCATATGTTTCAAAGATTGGCGGATCATATCAAACAACATACGCCTTTGACTATTCACAACAGGCAAGGTATTCTACTCAATCAATGCATTCTTGCAAAACTCACAACACACTGTGTAATATGACTGGTGTATGACCCATTCTGAATAATATTGAATGCATGAAGTATTATCCTGACAACCAGTTTACTGTAGTATTATCTATTGGGCTCACAGTGTGGTGTCTTTGTATTACTGGAAGCTACGTATATTAATAGATAGGGCTCTGTTCTTTGCAGACAGAAAAAAAACCCATCTGATTCAACTCAGCAAAATAGGTGATGGCCATTTGTTGGCTCATTCCTGAAGGCAATGTTTAGAATGATCAGTGTCAATTTGCCTGGTTTAAAATTAAAACAGTTTCTGGCTGTTAGCTGCCAATCAGCATTAACTGGTGCATTCTCCATGCTAATGCCTCTATCAATAAGGTAACTTGACAATCAATCAACACTCGCTTCTCATGCAGTATAAGCTCCTCTTATCAAACTAAGTCATCATTTAATGATCCCATGGTGTCTGACCCAGGGTCTGTAATCAGACACCACCATCTTACTTCCTCCTAAACCCCGTCCCACCACCAACAGCCTTTGAATTAAACAATAACTGCTCTGCAATGTTCCTCACCTGACTGAAAATTAAGTCTAACAATCAGGCAAAGCGGCTTTTAAAGGCCAGACATGCATTTTGTGGAGATAAGATGTCCATTGCTTGTGAGTTTTTCATTGGAAATTCCCTACCTGCATTACCAATGTGCACTTAACTAGATCTTGTAGCTAGCAAGACAAATAATATGTTTCAAAATTAATTGGCATTTCAAAGTAAAAAACGTGCCTAATAAATGGAAAGCAGCACAGATTTGTTCAAGGCAAAATGTATTTGAGTAAGCTGGTTAAGTTCTTGAAGAAGTAATGTAAAAGGATGTCCAGGATAGTTTAATTAATGCTGTGTGAATGAACATTCAGAACTCATTTGAACAATAACCACATAATAGACCTGTTAACAAGCTTAAAACGATATCATTTAAGGGATAGTGGTAACATGGAAACAAAATTGGGGAATGGACATAAAAGAGAGAGTAACGGTGAATAATTGATTTTCAGATAGGTAAAGAATATAATGATTTTCTCCAGAGGTTGATATTAAGAGCACTGCTGTTCTGGACAGGGTATCTAGGTCATATTTTGAAGTTTAAACTTGGAGACACTCTATGAGAACATAAACAGACAATGGAGCTGCATGGACGTTGTGGATGAAGTTTAATGAATTTGAACTTTAAAGTAATACAATTCAATAGCAATAATAAAGAGAGGAAATAGAAATTAAATGGATTTTAAACAGTTTTAAAATGACGCGGGTTTTGAAAAACATGAAATTATAAATGCACAAATCTTTGAAGGTAGCAGGGCAAGATGAGAAACTCAATTTAAAAAGATTTTTTTGCTTTATTACAAGAAGGCTTTGCGTTCAAAAGCAGGGAAATTGTGCTGAAGCTTTACAATTTACTGGTTAGGCCTGAGTTGGACTATTATGTTCAATTGTGGGCATTGCATCTTAGGAAGGATGCCAGGGTTCTTGAGAGTGTGTGGAAGAAATTTATTTTCCTGATGCTAGGTCCTGGGGACTTGTCAAGAGATTGGAAAAATTAGGCTCATTCTTACTGAATAGAAACAGAGATTTGACAGACATGTATCAAAATGATGAACATTCTGGATGTGAATTTGCTCGCTGAGCTGCAAGGTTCATTTTCAGATGTTTCGTCACCATTCTAGATAACATCATCAGTGAGCCTCCGTGAAGCGCTGGTGTTATGTTCCGCTTTCTATTTATCTGTTTAGGTTTCCTTGGGTTGGTGATGTCATTTCCTGCATTGGTGATGTCATTTTCTGTTCTTTTTCTCAGAGAATGGTAGATGGGATCTAAGTCAATATGTTTGTTGGTGAAGTTCCCATTGGAATGCCATGCTTCCAGGAATTCTCATGCGTGCCTCTGTTTGGCTTGTCCTAGGATCAATGTGTTGTCCCAATCAAAGTGGTGTCCTTCCTCATCTGTGTGTAAGGATACGAGTGATAGTGGGTCATGTCATTTTGTGCCTAGTTGATGTTCATGTATCCTGGTGGCTAGCTTTCTGCCAGTTTGTCCAATGTAGTGTTTGTCACAGTTCTTGCAACGTATTTTGTAGATGATGTTCGTTTTATTTGTTGTCTGTATAGGGTCTTTTAAGTTCATTAGCTGCTGTTTTAGTGTGTTGGTGGGTTTGTGGGCTACCCTGATGCCAAGAGGTCAGAGTAGTCTGGCAGTCATTTCCGAAATGTCTTTGATGTAGGGGAGAGTGGTTATGGTTTCTGGGCACATTTTGTCTGTTTGTTTGGGTTTGTTGCTGAGAAATCGGCGGACAGTGTTCATTGGGTACCCATTTTTTTTGAATACGCAGAAACCATAACCAGTCTCTTTTCAGGGAATTGAGCGAGTCCCATAGCCATTACTTTTGGATGGAAACTGGCTGCCTAGCCATTCACGAATGTCAGGGTCGCACGTGTCAGCTGGCATCAAGTTACTATAGCCTGTCAAATCCTGAATACTGAGCTACGGGTTATACACACAATTGAAAAAAAGAACTGGGACCAAACAAACATAAATAAACTAACAGAAAGCATCTGCTAGGACTATTCCTTATATGTATTAGACAAAATACCAATCGTGTTATGTTAACAAAGTGTGGAGCTGGATGAACACAGCAGGCCAAGCAGCATCTCAGGAGCACAAAAGCTGACGTTTCAGGCCTAGACCCTACATCAGAGAGCTTCTTGCAATGGAGAGAGATTTCCTGAGGTTGGTCCGTAGGGAGGAGGGTAATGTCTTCAGGTTAGGCATCCCTGGAAGAGGCTTTGCAGTGAGGTTAAAATTGTATCAGTGATAATGGGAACTGCAGATGCTGGAGAATCCAAGATAACAAAGTGTGGAGCTGGATGAACACAGCAGGCCAAGCAGCATCTCAGGAGCACAAAAGCTGGCGTTTCGGGCCTAGACCCTTCATCAGAGAGTTATGTTGTTGGTTTTCATCAATTGACTTATCACACGCAATAATAATAAAGCTGAAAACGACTTCTGCTGTGTTAATCCCCTCTTGGGAATCCTTGAAAGGCCATTATGCTTTCACAGACTTCAGTGATTCAAATAACTCACGGCCGATGGTAAAGAATAACATCTTGGAACAATAATTACAGTAATAACCAATCTGGGAATAAGAATCACGGTATTACCAATCTGGGAATAACAATTAAGGTATCAAACTATCTGGAATAATCACAGTACTAATTGTTAAAGTACTTAAAATTCTGGGAAAATAACAGTAATGAACAATCTGGGGAAAAAGACTACGGTAATAAATAACTCAATTTAAATAGCCCCTTTTTGTCCGAAACTGTGGGTGTCACGTTTTCAATTTGGAAAGAACATTTTTATTGTACTTCAAAACGATATCTAAAGTTGTTCATATCAACATTTTGAGGACGCTTAACGTGAAATTGTTGATGTGTAAAATGTTGATAAGGTTTGCTAAACGGAACTGTTTTCCACATTCTCCCTGGTTGAAGACAGTAAATAGCCCCTGTTCTTGACTCCTGTGCCTCACTCATTCTCATAACCTTAACCCTATCGCAGAAGCTTCTGATAAAAACCTATCTTTCTCGTGAATATTACCTCTTTGGGTCTGTTATCTTCTGACTTCCAGCAGTGCAACATTTTATTTAGTAATGTGTGATTTTATTGCTTTCATTTTTTTAAAGTACAGCGATCAGAATTCCTAAATTCTTTTTGTTTTCATTTAATAAGCGTGGCGTAATGTGTTAGAACTCAAAAACTTTAGCTGAATGAGTTTCTTCATTTAAATTTTCAAGAGATTCCAACTCGCCACCAACATGGTGTCTGTTTTGTGTGAACTCACCACCCGTGTGTCTGGGCCAGTGTGTGTGTATGTGATGTACCCCATATACACTCAGCTCTAACACAAGCCACTGTTTACTTCATTTGTGGGATCGGTTGAATTATGTGATCTCTATCAACTTCTCCAGGTACAGTGGCGCGGCAGGTTCCTCGCATACTTCATGTGGAACTTCTGAAGGTCTTGACCCAGCCGCAAATATGCAGTCAGTCGCCCCCAGGTTTAAAATTGTCGATCAACAATATTATAAACCTGCGTTTTAGCTTCCCTCCACCCCCTCCGTGGCCCCCTCAACTCCACATAACATGTAAAGCTGTAATCTGATTTTGGCTGACCGAAGTACAATTTAAAGATGTATTCCTCCTGAAGGAGAGGAGTGTTTAGACAGCTAATGCTGCTGGGTCTACTGCCGGCTCGAGGCAAAATGAAAACGGGGCAGCTGTATGAAAATAAGTCCCGGTGGTCGGCTGGGAATACCAGATGACTGAACGCGGGCAGCGGTACGAACTAGCCCTTTCCTCAAACAAACATGCTAATTAACTTCCACAAGAGTTATTCGAGCTGACTGATGCTGCCAGCTCCTTAAGGCACAGTTTCAAAGTGCACCAGGTCGTCAATCCTCTCCACTATGCTGACCAAACAACTTTGACCGAATCCGCATAATCCCCTTTTATCGGAAATGAGGGCATCGAAGAGAGGGATTTCGAGACTGAATAATAGCCACACGCGTCCTACTGCCTGCAACTATGCATCAACCGAACGGTCTGTGAGGGCACACCCTGTTATTCAATATAACTCTTGAGCAAAATCACGTCAGACGTTTTAGGTTGAAACCCTCGCCCTCACTACCGAAAATGCACGCTCAATGGTGGTGACAAATAGGCGTTGGATTGGTCTTTTCTCCTGGAAAACTGACTCAGATGGAGAATCAACCAGAAAATTAAAAAAAAAACACTTGCTTCTATACACTGAACCGGCTTGTACTGTTCAAACAGCCCCGCTGTTGCAACCACATTGATGACTTCGTAACTAAGCAGTTCTGACATGTTAGGCTGGTAATTTCACTATAGAACGATGGTAGTTCAATGGATGCGTTTATCAGGGGATTGTGTCCTCTAGGTCTTAGAAAAACAATCTTTTACTGGAAACGCTTTGGGTGTTCAAACACAACGCCGTCATTTTGATTCGAACCGTGCATGTTGAATTATCTCACTGCCCACTGCAGGCACCTGTTGTGTGATGATGTTGGGACAAAACCCAGGTTTGAGAAGCAGACCCCATGTCCCACACGTGAAACAAAGAAACAATAATATCGTGCATTCAGCTAGTTAGGAACATCGCACGCTTATTTCAACGGAAGTAAAATGCATTTACTGCAATTGTGTCAAATACTATAATTATTGATCGCTTGCTGCTGGGAAATGCCTTAAGAAATCGAATGGATTTGTCGCGGTACAAGCGTTATTTACTTGGTCCATACATGTCAAATAGTTTATTATAACCAAAGATAACTCAATTAAATCAACAATTAAAGCGAATCCGAGAACTGATTTCCGTTTCTAGGGATAATCGAGGCATGTTTATTTATCGCAAGAGAAACCAAACCTTTACAAACGCTGCTTCGATTCACAATTTGAGAAGAATGACTAGACGCGGAATCGTTTAATCTGACCTAACATCAGGTTAATACACGAAATGATTTTGTCGATAACATACTTTACCCGAGGAAACGTACGCAGGCTGTGAGGTTGGCATGGAACGAGTCAATTTTCACATGGCTGAAAGGCACTGAGTCTAACATACAATAAAATGGGCAACAGGGTGGCGATGGTATTTACCTTATTATTATTTTATCTGTATTTTGATTGTTTTATTTATTATTGTTTAGGACTAGGGAGAGTGAGAAACGGATTTAGACCCGAAAAGCGATCACTGGAAGCAGAAATCTGGTGTGTAAGTGGTACCCTGTACCTGAGAAAGCGGTTTAATCCCATCAACATGACCGCGATGCTGCAGAAAATTATATCATGCACAAAAAGTTACACGTGTGTGTGTGTAAGAGAGAGTGTGCGAGAAAGTGTGTAGTGTGAGAGTGTTTGTGTGTGGTGTGAGAATGTGTGTGTAAGAGAGTGTGTGAGAAAGTGTGTGTGCGTAAGAGAATATGTGAGAAAGTGTATGTGAGTGTGTGTGTGTGATGTGTGTGTGTAAGTGTGTGTGGTGTGTGTGTGAGAGTGTGCGTAAGAGAGTGTGTGAGCAAGTGTGTGTGTAAGAGAGTATGTCAGAAAGTGTGTGTGTGTGTGTGTGAGAGAGTGTGTGCGAGAGAGTGTGAGAGTGTGTGTGAGAGAGTGTGTGTCTGTGTCTTGAGCGCGGCAAGACCAAGGGGCTTTCCTTGCTTTTTTCTTTCTCAACCCATCTCACAGATAATATCCCTGGTTACCTCCTTGTCGCAATAGACTGTCCCTTCTCTCCACCTCCCGAGCCACCCTGAGCGACCCAGTGGCGCTGATTGGACCATAAACAGCTCCTTCGGCAATAAAAGCGAGACAGGGCATGTGCAGAGTTAGTGCCACCGACTCCTGATGCTCATCCTAGGGGAGGCGGGGGAATGGTGTGTCTGGTGGGGCAGTTGGGGGTTTGGGGGTAAGTAGAAATAGACTTGGTTCCTGAAAGCACTGCACAGGTCCTCGCGGGTCATCTTCGGCAAAACTGTCGAACGCCGGTTCACAAGATGCCCAGAGGATTCTTAGTGAAAAGGAACAGCAAATGGTCACGGCTTTCGTATAGAATTCGGACCGAAGACGAGCACCAACTTCAAAGCGACCCCCTGAGAGTGGGTGTGGGGCCGGCGGTGTGCCCGGGCGGTCTCACTGCACAGACAGTTTCCCAGCGCGGCGCCGCGGAGGGTCTTCACTGCCGAGTGACAGACGAGCCAGCCCAGGGACGGACAGAGCCTGACACAGGCTACGCCAGCGGGGGCTGTACAAAATCTGACCTCACCGACTGGTCTGCTGCCTCCCGCAGCCCCGCCATGCCCGCCGGCCACAGGCTGGAGACCCCTGCCTTGGATAGGAGCTGCTTCACCCCCTCTACCGCTGCTGAAGCCATCAGGCAGGGAGAGAGGTCTCTGGCGGCACCGACAGAGGGTACCCGCCCTGGCAGCAGTCATCCACAAACCCCAGCTTTACCGGGCACCAAGCCAGCTGGCCCAGGCCCCTGGCAACGCAAGTACAAATCCCGCCCGAAGAAGCCCAAAGTGAGCCGAAAACTCCGCCTCCAAGACGAGGTGAGCACTTCCCCTGTGCTCGGCCTGAGGATTAAAGTGGACGCCAAGGACTGCCGGGCGGCGCCGGCATCAGCAAAGCCCCAGCTCCTGGCCGGGTACATCTGCCAGCTGTGCAGGGAGAACTATTCGGATCCCTTCTCGCTGGCCCAGCACAGGTGCTCCAGGATAGTCCGGGTCGAATACCGCTGCCCCGAGTGCCAGAAAGTCTTTAGCTGCCCGGCTAACCTGGCATCCCACCGCAGGTGGCACAAGCCTCGCTCCGGGACCAACAGCGCTGCTGCGGAGCCTGGCAAGGAGAGGCACCGCTGGCCCGGACCCCGGCAGCGTGTCGACCCAGAGAGCAAAGAGAACTCCAAGGGCCTGAGCTCCGGGGAGCGCCGCGGATTTCAGACCATGGACAGCTCCCAGCTTAGCGAGGGCGGCTCGCCGGGGAGCCCGGGCCGCCCCGAGCGCTTCGAGTGCGTGCTGTGCAGCAAGAGATTCCGGCGCCAGGCTTCCCTGGAGAAGCACCAGTCCGGCCACCAGGCCGCCGGCTCCGCGGGCTACAGGCGCCTGCAGTGGAACCGCCTCAGCTTCCCCTGCCCGTTGTGCAATGTGAGCCTTCCGTCCGCCGACACCCGCAACAAGCATCTGCTGTGGCATGCGGTGAGCTGTGGGGAGCCAGCCCTGCTCAGCCCCGCAGCCGAGCAGCAGGAGCCTGCCGGCGGCCTGGGCGGGCAGCTTTTCACCTGCAGGCACTGCCCTTCGTGCTTCCTGAGCTCGGCGGGCTTGAGCAGGCACATCGCCAAGTCGCACCCGTCAGAGAACCGGCAGCACTTCCTCCTGCAGCTAGCCACTAGGCCAGGTTGCTAATGGCCTCCAGCCACTAAGACCTCAAGAGTTCAGGGGAAACGTCTTTACACAGACAACAGCGACAGCGTGTATCATAGGGAGTGGCTGAGACCAGTAGTACAGACGTGCTTAAGAAGGGTCGAAAGGGTTAGGTTCATAAGGTTGGGTGAGGAAATGTGAATTAAACAAAGACTACTTGAGTTGAATCACCCTGCTTCTATGCAGTGCGTTCTATGTAATTATTTCATTCTTTCCAAAAAAAATCGCAAAAGGCTCAAGATCATTTCTTGCTCACTAAAGAAATTATGATCTTAAGCCAGAACTTGCACCGACGGCTGCCAACTATTTATTCTGAGCATGCAAATGACTGATTTTTTTTAGCAAATGCGCTGGAAATAGACTACTTGTAAAGTGTGTTCACTGTTCAGTGGTGGGTTAGTTACCTCAGCAGGCTAGAGAGCAATGTGACTACAAAACAATGACAATGGCACATTTTCTACCTCAGTACTGGCTCTGGTAGTTCATGGAGACCCGCCTCTTTGCATTGTCTTATGCATGATGTGCAGTGATGCCCATCAAGCTACATAAACACAGATGCTCTCTGTGACAGTGAGAAATGCTATGGTCCCTCACAGAGAATGTCCTAAGTCATTCATTTTACATCAGAGTTGAATATATTTGCACAGGGATCTGGGCAGCAAGGAATTATTTATTGCAAGTTTAAAAAATTCCTACATGAATTCGTGTATCAGAACTTCTGTGGAGTCCTGACAGGTATCTTTTGTTGTATATCCATTCTCTGATAATTGGAGCGTACACGATTTAGGCTAGTTCTTTTTGATGTTCTGAATAATTAGGGCCCTAGAACACGGACTCCTAATTGGCCCCTTGTAATGACGAGAAGATATTATAGAAAACATAGAAAATACATAAAGGTTTAGAGATAAAATTGAATTTTCTGACTAGCAGAAGTTCTAAATGAGCAAGACACTACATACAAATACTTCTGTAGAATATACGTCAGTACATATTTCCGTTCGAAGAATGCTTTTAAAGGTTTTGCTCGCTGCAATTGGATTCTACACCATCGTTTTTGTCAAAGGACATTATAAAACATGACATTTTGTAAGAGGAAGCCTTAAAGCATCTATTTTAAAAAACTCTATATAATAATGTTGATGCATCTTTGTATTATTTGCCTTGTATGTTTTGTATGACATTCTGTAAATAATTGCAATTTTGTTTATTTTTTGTGGCCAATGTGGTAATAAATTAACAGAATTGCTTTTCGTGCAAGTAATATTTCTACACCAGTAGCTATTTAATGTGCGTTAGGTAGTTCATATGCAAAAATAATTCCTACTCTGTATTTTCTTACCTGCTTATGTCATTTTTGAGCTATTTTCATACACTTTAATAAACTAAATTACTTGAAATAGCTGTGTGAATTAGTGATTCTCTGAGTGATGAACAATCAGTATAATTTAACTTTAGGTTCCAGCTCTTTGTAAATTGTCTTATAGTTTACTATCACATTTTACCCGCAGTTAACATGAAAGCAGGCTAGCTTCTCTAGAAAGAAAAATGTGAGATGACAGTATGTTATAAACTTAACTCGTTAGGTGTAGATCTACTTTAAGTAAAATAATAAAAAGGAACAAAATAGAAAACCAAGTTTTTCTATGCAACCAGAAATTTTCTCATGGCACTTAATTGATTGAAAGTAGAATCAGAAAAAAGCAAAATTATCATGGATGTTGAAAATCAGAAATAAGAACAAAAAGTGCTGGTATTTCTCAACAGAGCCTGGCAGCATCTTTTGACAGAATATTATGCACCAGACCAGAACACCCTGCCCCCCCCCCCCACCACAATGTATATTATGGAGAAAGCCTAGTCCTTAAATGTATATATTTTTAAAAAGCAAGTATAAACCATTATGTTCCAAATATGATTTGATTAGTCCACCATTAGGCTTTAATCAAAACACTCTTTATTCGAATAACACAGTTATAGTGTCTTAGAGTCATGCAGCATTGGAGCAGACCCTTCAGTCCAACCAACCACATACCCAAACTAAACTAGTCCCACCTGCCAGCGCTTGGCCCAAACCCTTCCTATTCATGAACTTATCCAAGTGTCTTTTAAACATTATAACTGTACCTGCATCCAACACTTTCTCTGGTAGTTCATTCCACACATGAACCACTCTGTGCAAAAATGTTGCCCCTCATGTCTTCTTTAAATCTTTTTTCCTCTCACCTTAAAATTATGCCCCCTGGTTTTGAACTCACCTACCCTAGGGAAAAGACCCTTGTCATTCATGTTAATTATTCCGCTCATGATTTTATAAACATTAATCAGGCCACCTCTCAATCTCCTAACCTCCAAAGGAAAAAGTCCCAGCCTTTTCAACCTATTTATAAATGTCAAACCCTCCATTCGTAGAAACATCCTGGTAAATCTACTCTGAAGCTTCTCCAATTTGCTACTATCCTTCCAGTAACAGGGCAAGCAGATCATGGCCCCGTATTCCAGAAGAGGCCTTACCGACATCCTGTACGACATCAACATGATGTCCCAACTGCTATACTCAAAGGTGTGAGCAATGAAGACAAAGAGTTAAATAACTTCTTAACCACCATATCTGCTTTTGATGCAAATTTCAAAAAAAGTATGTACCTGAACTGCTAGGTGTCTGTGTTCTACAACACTACCCAGGGGCCTAGCATTAATTGTATATGTCTTGTCCTCATTTGTATTACCAAGATGCAATAACTCACATTGATCCAAATTAAACTCCATCTGGGCTCCTCAGCCTATTAACCCAATTTATCAAGATCCCTTTGTAATTTTATAATACCTTCTACACTGTCCACTACACGACCAATTTTGCTGTCATCTGCACACTGACTAACTATGCCTCCTATAGTCTCAACTGAAACATTTACATAAATGACAAAAACAAGTGGACCCAGTACCGATCCCTGTGGAACACCGCTGGTCACAGGTTTCCAAGAAAAAAACGGTCACCACTACTCTCTGTCTCCTACTGTCAAGCCAATTTTATATCCAATTGACCCACTTTCCCTGAATCCTATGTAGCCTAACTTTACTAGTTAGTCTGCCATGCGGAGCCTTATCAAAGGCTTTTGCTAAAGTCCAAATAAATAAATAATCAATCTTTTTCTCTGCTTATTAAAAAAAAACTTAATCAAGTTTATAAGACATAATTTCCCTCGGACACAACCATGTTGACTATTTTTAATCACTCCTTGCTTCTGCAAATTCATGTGAATCTTATCTTTTAGAACCATTTCCAAAACTTACCCACTACTGATGTCAGGCTCATAGGTCTGCAGTTCCAGGATTCTCCTTGCAGTCTTTCTTGAACAATGGCACCCTCCAGTCCTTCAGCACCTCACCTGTGGTTATATATGATCCAATTATTTCTGCTAGGTGCCCTGCAATTTCCTCTCTAACTTAGTACAACATCCTAGGATACACTTGATCAGGTCCTGGAGATTTATATTTTCTGAGACCTCAGTCACTTCCTTTTCTATAATGTGAACTGTTTTTAAAACATCAATATTTATTGACCTGAGTTCTCTAGCTTTCATTTTATTCTCTACAGTAAAAACTGACATGAAATATTCATTTAATATCTCTCCCATCTCCTGATGTTCAACACAAAGATGACCTTGTTAATCTTTAAAGGGCCCTTCTCTGTCTCTAGTTGCTCTCTTGCTCTTAATGTATTTGTAGAATTTTTTTGGATTATCTTTAAACTTATCTGCCAAGTCTATTTCAGGTCTTCGGTTTGCTTTCCTTATTTCCTTCTTAAGAATGCCCCTACACTCTTTACACTCTTCAAGAGGTTTAATGTTCCTAGTTGCCTGTGATTCTTTTTCATTCTTGACTGGAACTGCAATATCTTCATTCGTCCATTGTTCTCTAGTCTTACCAGCCTTACCTCTCACTCTAACAGGAACATAATGCCTCTGAAGTCTCATTATCACACTTTTGATGGCCTCTCACTTGTCAGTTACTCTTTTACCTATTGACAGTCTTCTCCAAAAAACTTTTGAAAATTTTTGTTTCATAACCTTAAAATTTGTCTCACTCCAATTAAGGACTTTAACTTTTAAGGAAGGCTTAGTTCTTTACAAAAATTTTTAAAAAACTAATAGTATTATAATCATTAGTTCCAAAGTGTTACCCTCCTAACACCTCAGTTACTTGTCCTGCCTGCCCAACAGAAGGTCAAGTTTTGCTCCTTCTCTAGTAAGAATATTTACATGTTGATAAGAAAAAGGTTAGAAATGTAATAAGTCTTCAGCAAATGAAGAGGGTTGAGAGCCTGAAGAAGCATGAAAGAAAGATCTGTGTTCGGAATTGAAGGAAAGAGAGATTGAATGTCAGAAGCTTTCATGGTGTAAGGCCAAGTGAGGACAAGTACAGAAACATAAATTGGAATTAGAGGAGCTGTGAATTGAAGAATAATTGCTATCTAAACAGACATAAAGGAGATG
The DNA here is from genome assembly GCF_030684315.1 of Stegostoma tigrinum. Classification (NCBI taxonomy): domain Eukaryota; kingdom Metazoa; phylum Chordata; class Chondrichthyes; order Orectolobiformes; family Stegostomatidae; genus Stegostoma; species Stegostoma tigrinum. The sequence goes on from NC_081363.1 coordinate 56,067,898, forward strand.
AAAGAGAAACTAGAGATCAAAACAAACTAACATGAAAAGAAACAAAAATGGATGGAAAATATGATCTAAAATTCTAAAATCTAAAATACAATATTCAATCCAGAAGGATGTAAAGTGCCCAGTTGAAAGATGAGTTTCCACAAATCTGTGGTAAGCTTCACTGGACAGGCCACAGAGAGAAAGGATGGGCTTGAGAATTAAAATGGCAGTTGACTGGAAGCTCAGGATCGTGTTCAGAGATTAAAGGGAAGTGTTCCACAAATCTGTCACCCTGCCTAGATTTGATACTCCAATGTAGAGGAGACTACATTGTGAGCAGTGAATACAATATACTAAATTGAAAAAAGTACACGTAAATCAGTGGAGAAGTTCCTGGGGTCTCAGATAATAGGAGGTAAAAGGCCAGTCTTACACTTCCTGTGCTTACAAAGGTGCCATCGGAAAGACAGTGTGTATTGGAGGTGACAGAGGAGTACACCAGAATGACGTGGAAGTGGAGGGAAAGGTCACTTCAAAATCTAAGGAGAGAGAAAAGAAAGTCTGGTGTGGGAGCACACAAGCTAACAGCAGAGGATGATGTGATGTGAAAGAACATGGTGATGTGAAAGAGGTGGACAAAGGGAACCCTAATCAATATTCTGGTAGGGAGGGAAGGGCTGGGGCAGGAGAGAAGAAATGCATGAATTACAACAAAACTGTTGAGTTACCTGTCGACCACTGTTGGTGTCTGAGGAGAGTCCTTAGTTGAGAGGAAAGGAAAACGTATTGGAAGTGATGGAATGGAAGTTTTTATTGTCCATACTAGGAGAATCCCTTATAAAAAGTAGGAACTGTAATCAAGGCATCTGTGGGAACCATTACGTTTATAGAGGTTATTAGTTGACAGCTTCTGCCTAAAAATGAAAAGAGAGCAGTCCATTAAGAGAAGGGAGGAGTCAGGGATGGGCCTTGTGGGAGTGAGAAGACTGAGCATTAGAAGTAAAGTTGACGAAATGTTACAGGAGCAGGAGCAGGAGATAATGCAACATAGTTACTCATGAGAGATAAAGAAGGGGGCCAGAGTGAGAATGAAATAACAAATACATCACATTTCTCATGAAAAAAAGAGAGGTTCTGTAGCCCCTATATTAACACCTTTTATTTTTGAGGATGTAAGTGGGCTTAAAGGATAAGTTCAATGTGTGAAGAAGATCAGTTAGGCAGAGGAAGGTATTGGATGGGGTCTGTTTGGACCACCATTCAAGGAAGAAGGGGAGAGACCACAGGCAATCCTGGTGGCGGTCAGAAGTATTCAGTGTTCATACTAAACAGGAGACAGAAACTGCTCAAGTGATTGAAGTCACCTGAAGAATCATGGCTGTAGGTGGGAAGAGACTGGACAATGCAAGTAGAGAATACCTGAGATAGGAGCAAATCAGTTTAGAGGGGCATGAGGTTTTGAAATGACAGGCCTACCAGGGAGGTACTGTTTGTGGATCTTGGGTAGAAAATTCAAGTGGGTTGCTTGAGACTGGAGCTGAGATTGAAAGCCACAGCCCTAGTGTTTGTACATCATGAAAGAGGCCCTTCAGCCCATCATGTTTACATCAGCCATCAAACATCCATCTCATTTTCTAGCACTTGGCCTACAGCCTTGTATACCATTGCATTTCCAGTGTTCATGTAAATAATGTTTTTAATTGTCTTGAGGGTTCCTGCCTCTAGCACACTTTCAGGCAGTGAGCCCAGATACCCACAGCCCCCTTGTGATAAAGAGTATTCTCAAATCTTCTGTAACCCACTTGCTTCTTACTTTAAAACTACGGCTCCTGCTTATTGACCCCACCACAAAATGGAAAAGAATCTCCCTATCTACCCTGTCTATACCTCTCAGAACTTTGTACACCTCAATCAGATGTCCCCTCTGCCCTCTCTGTTCTAAGGAAACAATCCCAGTCTCTTCAGAGCTGATTTGCTCCAACCATGGCAACATCCTAATGAGTCACTTCCACACTTTCTCTTGTGCAACCACATCATTCCTACAATATGGCAACCGGAATGACACACAGTACTCAAGCTGTGGCCGAGCTAACATTATATATAGCTCCACCATAGCTCCTGTACTCCCCTATTCATTGCCTTGACAAATAATGGCAAATATCTCATATACCTTCTGAACCAACTTAATTCTCTGCACTGTTGGCAAGGGCCTATGGATGTACACACCAAAGAATCCCTGATTCTCTGTATTTCCCAGTATCCTATCATTTCATATGAACTCCCTTACCTTATTTGAACTTCCAAAATGTTTCCAAAATGCATCACCTCACAATTTCCTGGATTAAATTTCATTTACCACTGCCCAGCCCATCCATATTACCCAGTCTAAAGCTTTCCTCATTGCTATTTACCATACCATTGATTTTCATGACAGTTATGAGGTTACTGATCATACTGTGTAGTTTAATAAAAACCAAAAGAACTGCGGATGCTGTAAATCAGGAACAAAAACAAAGTTGCTGGAAAAGCTCAGCAGGTCTGGCAGCATCTGTGAAGGAGAAAACAGAGTTAACGTTTCGGGTCTGGTGACCCTTCCTCAGTATCTTCCTCAGATACTGTGTAGTTTCCTGTCTAGATCATTAAAGTACACAGTAAATCGCAGAGGACCCAGTACTAAATGCTGTGGGATGTTTGAAGATAACATACTTCCTTACTGCAGTAATTGACTTCTTGATGGATATCGCAGTACCACTTCTTCTCTCATATCCCTCCCTCCTTGACTATATGCTTGACTAGATTGACTTGGTCCTTCCATACTTGTCTGTGCATCATCCCTTTCTGTACCTCCACATTGCAGCCCACCCTGCTAACAAAATGTTTAAACTCCCACCGACCACACCAGCAAACCACTGCACAGTGATGATCCTATTTGTAAACTGTGAGATTTGCATATGTCCCACCTTCCCTCGAAACAAGCTCAGTAATCTAGGAATCTGAGGATCTCCTTCTCCAGCTCTTCAGCCATGCATTCAACTCTTCTATCTGCCTATTTCTACAATCACTTGCATGTGTCACTGGGAGTAATCCAGAGATTGCAACCATTGAGGCCCTGCTATTTAATCTGCTACCCTGTACCCTAAATTCTTGTTGCAAGACCTCATCTCGTTTTCTACGTATGTCTCTGGTACCAACATGTACCTTGATCTCTGACCATTCATTCTCCCCTGACTGTTCATTCTCCTCCTTCAGCTGCTGTTCAGTGATTTCCTTGACTCTGGCCCCAGAAACCTGCGTCTGCATCCCATGCTATTGAGCATCCGAACAGTATTGTCCTCCCTCTTTTTCATTTCCCCACTTGTGTAGCTGGGATCTGACTGCCCACCCAAGAGAAATGGACACTGTCATCATTTTCCAACTCACAACACCTTTTCTTAGGTGAAATGCACTCTGCTTTCCTGACTATCTGCCTACAACCCTTCTTCTGGCTGCCTCAGAGGTTATCTCTGTGTGGAGCTGGAGGCCTTTGGTAGTGCACTCGGGAGGAGCAGTATTTAGGTACAGAATTTGGACAGAGAGAGACTGTGATATTCTTGAGCAGATTGACATAGCAGGATGAGGAGGCATTGGAGGTTTTGGCAGGCTTAAAAATGGACAAGTCTGGATAAAATGTATTCCAGACCACTGTGGGAGATGAGGGAGGAAATTACAGAGATTCTGAACTTAATTCTAATTCTTCTCTGGCCACGGGGAGATGTCAGAAGACTGGAGGATAGCTACTGTGGTTCTACTTTTTAAAAAGGGTGGTAGGGATGAACTAAGGAATTATAGATAAGTGAGATTCACACTAGTTGGAAAAAATTGGAGAAAATTATGAAGACAGAATCAATCTGTACTTGGAGAAGTAGGTTTGATCAGGGATAGTCAGCTCAGTGTTGTCAGAGGATAGTCATGCCTAACGTGCAATCAGTATGAGTTTTGCTTTAACAGGTCCAAACTACTCACATTTATGTCATGTTTGGTTAAATGGCACATAAAATTGTATCTTTGCAAATTTCATTGCATTTTAATCATAGAATCCCTACAGTATGGAACAGACCCTTCAGCCCAACAAGTCCACACCAACCCTTGGGTCACCCCACCCAGACCATCCCTCTATAATTCACCTAAGCTACACATTCCTAAACACTACGGGCAATTTAGCATGTCCAATCCACCTAGCCTGCACATCTTTGGACTGTTTGGAGGAAACCGGAGCACCCAGAGGAAACCCATGCAGACATGGGGAGAATGTGCAAACTCCACACAGGCATTAGCCCGAGGCTGGAATTGAACCCGGGTCCTTGGTGCTGTGAGGCTGCAGTGCTAACCACTGAGCCACCGTGCCCTGAGTGATCATACAATATTATTCTTTTGATCTTTCTCCCGATGCAAAACATAGTGTCAGAACTCTCAAATATTTGTGAATTGTTTAATCTACTGGCAGGTAGCTCATTTTGTAAATTATCCTTTACTCCTTGGCTATCATCCTTCTTTCTTATATTCTCCACGACTATTCACTACTTGACAGACCTGTACTTTCTCCTTGTCTTCCCTGTGATAACACTGTTTAATATGTTCACATGACATGATTGATTTTTTTCCCTATAGTCAGGAGTATCAATTAAATGGTACCTGAACAACCCTTCTAATTACTTTATAGGGACCCCGAATATTGCTTTTACTGGCTTACCTTGTAAAAACAGCAGTGCCAAAACTTCATTTCCCACTTTAAAGGTTCTGATTGTTGTATGTTTATCTTCCACTCTTTAATTTTGTTTTGGGATGATTTAATGTCCTGGTGAAACTCTGCATGTTCCTGTTAACTTATTGAGAGATATGAACACGCACTCAAATATTAACAATTCATTTTTCTGACTTAAGCGTTTACCCTAACTAAACCTTCTTATTTCATGGCAATAAACTAATTTGAAAGGACTGGAGCCGATGGGTTTACTTGGGGAATCTCTGGTTGTAAGTAAGACAAAATATAAACCTCTTTCTCAATCCTTTGGACACTCACAACAATCAGCTTTGATCACAGTTTGAGAGTTTTGATACCTCTTAAAGCACCTTGGGTCTGTGAACAGTACACAGTCGATTTTACTTGTTTAAAGCCCAAAATACTCATGATATTTTGAAAATGTTTTGGCATAAAGTTTGATCCATGATCAGATGGTATTTCCATTGGTGGTAACCTGTTTCTGTAATTGTTCTGATTCTTGTACATTTATGTGCATTCTGTAATTTAGCCCTGGCAAATCATCACCTAGAGGTCTCCTCTCTCAATTGGTAATGTCTTTACTACACAAAAAATCACTTCTCCTGATAACAAATCACATTTCAGTGTACTTTATATAATGGAAATGGAACATATTCTCTCAATTCCATTTATAAGTACCTTAGCTCCCACCAGACTGTCCAGAAGGAAAATCATGACTTTCTCCAGTAAAAGTGATTGCGTTGCCACTATATCTCTTAGTATGGTTTCATACCTTTCATCTCCCTTAGACGTTTTATTACTAATGACAGAATTCACCTTTGACCTTTTTGTTATCATTAGAGCTACAATCTGGTCCAAGGAACTATCTTTTACTGTTCAGAAACAAAAATAGAAATTGCTGGAAAAGGTCAGCAGGTTTGGCAGCCTTTATGAAGAGAAGTCAGAATTAACATTTCAGGTCCAGTGATCCTTCATCAGGACATTGGATCTGAAATGGTTTCACTCAGATTTTACCTTTTAGTGTTCCTTTCTCTAACTCATTTTTACTAACTCCTGTAAGTTCTATGAGCCTACCTTGCAACTTCCAACATTCAGCACGCACATGTCCCAACTTATTACTATAGAAACATTTCATCATCCGAACTTCACCTACAGCCTCAGCAATTTCTGTCTTAATTGGAGGAGGAGGAATTCCAATGGCATTACTTACTGTCTACTCTCTACCCCAGATACCTACCTTCCCTACACACTCTCATTTTTATTCTTCTCAAACTTCTGGGGGGTTAGAAAAAAGATTTATGGATCACTTCATAATCACCAGCCATTATAGCTGCTTTTATTGCCGTTGTTACACTTTGGTCTTCTACATGAGTTCTGATTACAAAACATAATGAATCTTTAAAGTCTTCTAAAATAATAATTTCACTGACAGCATAGAAGATATTCTCTGCCTTTAACCTCTTATCCACCAAACAAAATTATTTTGTTTTACTGTTTCAAATTCAGTACAAGTTTGTCCAGGCCATTTCTGTAAGTTCTGAAACCTCTACCCGTCTGTATGCTTCCAGGACCAACTCACTTGTGCTTAGAATAGCTATTTTCACCTCATCACACGCTTTAGAAAGTTCCTGGAATGGGGATGCATAAGTCTCTTGTGCTTTCCCAGTTAATTTTCTTGATATGTGCAAGGTTTTAGCCACTGCATTTGTGTTGCTATCTTCTCAAACAACATGAAAAATGATTCCACATTCATTTCTTCAAATTTTGGCAAAGCCTGCACTACCTTAAATATCTACCGACTGAACCATGGATTAAGACTAGAAATTTCCTCCTCCAAGTCTTCCCAATTGTCTGGTTTAGCTTACATAAACTGTATCATTATTAATTTAAATTGCCACTTTTTCTCTTTTTCCTCCCTTCTTTCTGCCTTCCCTTTCTCTTTTTTCTCCATTTCTCTTTTTCTGTCCTTCGGAATTACAACTTTTATGTTCTAACTCTCTTTGGTGTTTCATCTCATTTTTCTCATTTCCATTTGCCCGAACTGAAACTCAAGGTTCACTGGTGCATCCAATATGCTGCCTGTTTGATTTTGTCTCTCCATTTTCACTAAACCTAACTGTTCTATTATTAATTCAATAATGGCTGCCCTTTTAGTTTGTTCTGTTAATTTTATTTCTAGCCGACTGGCTAACTCTCCCACTTTTGCTTTAATTATACTGTATAGCCATCCAGCTAAATTTCTGACATTTTCAAAAGCACCTGAACGGTTACCAGTGTCTTCTTACATCAGAGTACAAACCTGGTATTTGATCATTCACTCTAAGTACCCAAAATCCAATTCCACGTCTACATTAAGGGATAACAAGGAGTAGAGCTGGATGAACACAGCAGGCCAAGCAGCATCAGAGGAGCAGGAAAGCTGACGTTTTGGGCCTAGACCATTTCTCTCCACATCTACATAGTCTGTGTTTCAAGATTCAGCACTCGAGCCCCCATTATGCTATGACAGGAAGACAGACAGCTGGCCCACATTTGCCTTTCTGCCACTGTGCTTGCAACACAGCAAAACTAAAACCTTCAAAGAACCTCAAAATTGACCCTAATGGTTCCTAACTAGACTTTTTGAATAACCAGTCCCAGACTCTGTGAATAATCCATTGTAAGCACCAGCTTGCATCTGAAACAAATGACTTAACAATTTATTAAAACTCTAGTACCTTTATCAGAGTACAATTAAACAATCTAGATAATGGCTATGCTTTGGGCACAACCTTTTGCGTTCAGTTCTTTTCACATAGAAGGAAGCCAGACAAACAAACTCAGTTAAGGGTTAAAGGAAAATAACAAAACTGACCAGATTATTTAAGGGATTTTCATGGTGCACTGTTCTACAGGAAAAGATTATGGTTTATTGGTTGATTTCTTTGAAGATATCAATCAGCTTCATCTTTATAGTACACTCAGGATAAAATGGCAATGCTGATAACTTAGTTTTCTATTCTCTGAACTTCCAAGAACTGCTTATGGGAGGTTAGGCAGGGAATGTACAGTCCAAAATCCAATTCAAATGCTGACCTAGTCTGCAACAGACTGACCATGTCTTCCACAACACCGTGTTACCATCCAAACCATCTGCCATTTGTTTGAGTAAAAGGTCTTTTCCAAAACTTCTGGAAGTAATTCCCAGGCATTGGCCTTGTTAATAATCAATTTAGATTCATTGATCCAGAGAGTATATAGACCTTTCAGCCCAAACTGGTCCATGCTGACCATGGTGCCCAATCAGCAAGTACCAATTGCCCACATTTGGTCCATATCCCTCTAAACCCTTCCCATCCATGTACCTATCCAATGTTTATTTTAAACGTTGCTATTGTACCTGCCTCAACCACTTTCTCCGGCAGATCATTCCATATACGTACCACTCCCTGCATGAAGAAATTGTGCCTCAGGTCCTTCTTAAATCTATTCCCTCTCATCTTATACATATGCCCTCTAATTTTCAATTTGCCATCTCTGGGAAAATGACTATATACATTCATCCTGTCTGTGCTCCTTATGATTTTATACACCTCAACAAGGTCACCCCCTCACTCTCCTATGTTTCAAGGAATAAAATCCTATCCTGGCCAACCTGTCCCTACAACTCAGCCATACAACTATGTGCAACATCCTCGTAAATCTTCTGTGTGCACTGTCCAGTTTAACCAAGGCTTTCCTGTAACAGTGTGACCAAAATGTTACACAATACTCCAAGAATGCCCTCACCAACGATTTATACAACTGTAACATAATGTTCCAACTCCTCTACTCAATGCCTCAACCAATGAAGGCGAGTATGCTAATTGCCTTCTTCACAATCCTGTCCATCTGTGACACCACTTGCAACAAACTACGTACTTGAACTCGTAGGTGCCTCTGTTCCACAACACTCAGGACCTTACCATTTCCTGTATAAGTCCTACTGTTGTTTGATTTCCCAAAGTGCAACACCTCGCACTTATCTGTTTTAAATTACATTTGCAAATCCTTAGCCCACTTCCCCATCTGATCAAGATCCCTCTATAATTTTTAATAACATTCTTCACTATCAACGATACTTCCTAATTTTATATCATCTGCAAACTTACTATTCATGCCTTGTATATTCACATCTAGATCATTCATGCAACTAACAGATAACAAAGGTCCCAGCACTGATCCCTGTGGCACACCACTAGTCACAGGTCTGCAGCCTGAGAAACAACCTTCAACCATCACCCTCTGCTTCCTTCTATCGAGCCAATTTTGAATCCAAATTGCTAGCTCTCCCTGGATTCAATGCAACCTAACTTTCTTGACTAGCTTGTCATGCAGCACCTTGTCAAAGGCCTTACTAAAGTTAATATAAACAACATTCACTGACCTACTCTCATCCATTCTCTTGATTACCTCTTTGAAAAATTCTAAAAGATTTGTCAGACATGACTTCCCATGCACAAATCCATGCTATCTCTACTCAGGCATTGACCATCCAAATGTTGGATGATCCTGTCCCTCAGTACCCTTACCAATAACTTACCTATCCTTGATATCAGGCTCACTGGCCTGTAGTTCCCTGGCTTGTCTTGGCTACCGTTCTTAAACAATGGAACAACTGTAACCACCTTCCAGTCTTCTGGCACTTCACAAGTGGCTAAAGGTGAAGAAAAATCTCTGCAAGAGCCTCTGTAATTTCTTCCCTGGCCTCCCACAACATAGAACATAGAACATAGAACATAGAACATAGAACAGTACAGCACAGAACAGGCCCTTCAGCCCACAATGTTGTGCCGACCATTGATCCTTATGTATGCACCCTCAAATTTCTGTGACCATATGCATGTCCAGCAGTCTCTTAAATGACCCCAATGACCTTGCTTCCACAACTGCTGCTGGCAACGCATTCCATGCTCTCACAACTCTCTGTGTAAAGAACCCGCCTCTGACATCCCCACTATACTTTCCACCAACCAGCTTAAAACTATGACCCCTCGTGCTAGCCATTTCTGCCCTGGGAAATAGTCTCTGGCTATCAACTCTATCTATGCCTCTCATTATCTTGTATACCTCAATTAGGTCCCCTCTCCTCCTCCTTTTCTCCAATGTAAAGAGACCAAGCTCAGTCAACCTCTCTTCATAAGATAAGCCCTCCAGTCCAGGCAGCATCCTGGTAAACCTCCTCTGAACCCTCTCCAAAGCATCCACATCTTTCCTATAATACGGCGACCAGAACTGGACGCAGTATTCCAAGTGCGGTCTAACCAACGCTTTATAGAGCTGCAACAAGATCTCACGACTCTTAAACTCAATCCCCCTGTTAATGAAAGCCAAAACACCATATGCTTTCTTAACAACCCTGTCCACTTGGGTGGCCATTTTAAGGGATCTATGTATCTGCACACCAAGATCCCTCTGTTCCTCCACACTGCCAAGAATCCTATCCTTAATCCTGTACTCAGCTTTCAAATTCGACCTTCCAAAATGGATCACCTAGCATTTATCCAGGTTGAACTCCATCTGCCACCTCTCAGCCCATCTCTGCATCCTGTCAATGTCCCGCTGCAGCCTACAACAGCCCTCTATACTGTCAACGACACCTCCGACCTTTGTGTCGCCTGCAAACTTGCTGACCCATCCTTCAATCCCCTCATCCAAGTCATTAATAAAAATTACAAACAGTAGAGGCCCAAGGACAGAGCCCTGTGGAACACCACTCACCACTGACTTCCAGGCAGAATATTTTCCTTCTACTACCACTCGCTGTCTTCTGTTGGCCAGCCAATTCTGTATCCAAGCAGCTAAGTTCCCCTGTATCCCATTACTCCTGACCTTCTGAATGAGCCTGCCATGGGGAACCTTATCAAATGCCTTACTGAAGTCCATATACACCACATCCACAGCTCGACCCTCATCAACCTTTCTAGTCACATCCTCAAAAATCTCGATAAGGTTTGTGAGGCATGACCTACCCCTCACAAAGCCGTGTTGACTGTATTTGATCAAGCCATGCTCCTCCAGATGGTCATAAATCCTATCCCTCAGAATCCTTTCTAACACCTTACAGACGACAGACGTGAGACTTACTGGTCTGTAATTGCCGGGGATTTCCCTAATTCCTTTCTTGAAGAGAGGAATTACATTTGCCTCTCTCCAGTCCTCAGGTACGACTCCAGTGGAGAGAGAGGATGCAAAGATCTTCACAAGTGGCGAAGCAATTTCATTTCTCGCTTCCCAAAGCAGCCGAGGACAAATCTGGTCCGGGCCTGGCGACTTGTCAATCATAATGTTTGACAAAATTTTCAGCACATCAGCTTCCTCTATCTCTATCCATTCCAGCATGCACACCTGCTCTTCAAAGGTTTCATTCACTACAAAGTTCGTTTCTTTCGTAAAGACAGAAGCAAAAAACTCATTAAGGGCTTCCCCTACCTCCTCAGACTCCACACACAAGTTCCCTATGCTATCCCTGATTGGCCCTACTCTTTCTTTGACCATTCTCTTATTCCTCACATAAGTGTAAAATGCCTTTGTGTTTTCCCTGATTCCTTCTGCCAAGCCTTTCTCGTGCCCCCTCCTGGCTCTCCTCAGACCTTTTTTGAGCTCCTTCCTTGCCTGCGAGTAATCCTCTCTAGCTGAACTTGACCCTAGCTTCCTCCACCTTATGTAAGCTACCTTCTTCCTTTTCACAAGAAGCTCCACCGCTCTCGGAGGATGGACTTGATCAGGCCCAGGGGATTTATCTACCTTAGTGTGATTTAAGGCAGCAAACAGCTCCTCTCTGGTAATATGCGTGTGATCCAAAACATCCTCACCTGTTTCCCTTATTTCCTTAGCATCCATGGTTCTCTCCTCAGTAAAGAGTGAGGAGAAATATTCGTTGAAAATCTCCCCCGTCTCCTGTGGCTCCCCACACAGATTGCTATGCTGATCTTTAGGGGGACCTATTCTCTCCCTTGCCACCTTTTACTCTTAATATAGCCATAGAACCTCTTGGGATTATCTTTAACCTTATCTGCCAGATGCATCTCATATCCTCTTTTTGCTCTTCTGATTTCCCTGGAGTGTGCTCCTACACTTTCTATATGCATCTAGGGATCCAATTGAGCTTAACAGCTCAAATCTTATTCTTTGTCCTGACCAGAACCTCAATATCCCTCGTCAGCCAAGGATCCCTAAGCCTGCCAGCTTTTCCCTTCACCCTAACAGTGTCGTACAGTCTTGATATCACACTTTTAAAAGCCTTCCATTTGCCAGTCGTTCCTTTTCCTTCAAACAGACTTGCCCAGTCAACCTCTGCTACCTCCTGCCTAATGGCCCCAAAATTGGCCGTCCTCCAGTTTAGCACCTTAACCAGTGAACCTGTCCTATCTTTTTCCACAACTATGTGAAAATTGAGATAGTTATGCTCACTGGACCCAGAGTGTTCTCCGACTGACACTTCAGCCATTTGCCTGACCTTGTTTCCTAAGAGGAGATCCAGCGTTGCACCCTCCTGAGTAGGGCCTTCTACATATTGATTTAGGATATATTTGATAAATTCCACCATTCAGGCCTTTTACGTTCTGGGTGGCCCAGTCAATACAGGAGAAATTAAAATCTCCAACCAACACTACTCTATTATTCCTACAGGAATCTGCAATCTCTCGACACATCTGCTCCCCTAATACCCACTGACTATTTGGGGTCTATAATACAGTCCCAACAGAGTGACTATCTCCTTGTTGTTTCTAAGTTCTAACTGTACAGCCTCATTTGATGTCCCCTTCAGAATATCATCTCTAAGCTCTGTTGTTTTCTCCGCCCTTATCAAAAGGGCAACTCCCCTTCTTGCTTACTTGTACTTCTGTCACGCCTGTAGCTTCTGTATCGTGGAACATTGAGGTGTCAGACCTGCCCTTCTCTCAGCCATGTATATGTTATGGCTATAATATCCCAGTCCCCAAAACCAACCCATGCTCTGAGCTCATCTGCCTTACCAGTGAGTCCTCGTGTGTTGAAATAAATGCACTTTAAACCAGAAGTCTTTTCCCTCCCTTTACTGTGCCCCTGGCTATCCCAAATAGCAAACTTGCTCTTGCTGGCTAATATGTGTTCCCCTGACTTCTTGATGGCCCATGTCTTCTTCCGAGTACCACCCACCTCCTGGGTTTAAACTTCTGCTGTCTGTTTTGACATAATTGTCTTCCCAAGTGACAATGCATTTACATAACCTTGATCAGGAACAAATTTGCAAATAACTTCCAATTCTGGCCTCACGAATAAACAGAAGCTTGTTTGGTCCATTCTCCATTTAACACAAGCTGTTACCCACTGTCCAAAAGTAATCTTTAGCTCACATTCTCAGCTCACAGCTCCAAATCAAAATTGGTGAGAGAGATAATTAAAAATAATGAAAACTCAACAAAGGCTTAAACAACAGCATCCATGCGTTACTGACTATAGAGCCATCTTCTCATACTGCTTCACTGTGATTGTGACAACAGAAACACACTTCCCAGACTGCTTCACTGTGATGGCGGCAACAGAAACACACTTGCCAGTCTGCTTCACTGTGATGGCGGCAACAGAAACACACTTCCCAGACTGCTTCACTGTGAAGGTGACAACAGAAACACACTTCCCAGACTGCTTCACTGTGATTGTGACAACAGAAACACACTTCCCAGACTGCTTCACTGTGATGGCGGCAACAGAAACACACTTGCCAGACTGCTTCACTGTAACGGTGACAACAGAAACATACTTCCCATACTGCTGCACTGTGATGGTGACTATAGGAATTCTTTTCACAGATTGCTTTACTGAGATGCTAACTACAGGATTACACTTCACAGCCTGCTTCATGGTGAAACTGACTACAGAAACACTCTTCTCAGACAGGATGTGGAGGGAAGATCTCAAGAGGAGATTAGGACTTTCTTAGAAACAGTGGCTGGATGATTGGTGTTGTTCTTGGTGCTAAGAGAATTAAGACATCAGAGAATTGGCAATCATCCTTTGATGGATGGAGGTAATTTGCCAGGTAGTAGAAGCATTACCCTTGTTGTAAGGTTTGATGATAATGTTAACAATGAACCAGCCAGAATGGAATGCAGCAAGCCAGGGACAAATGGATTTGCATGGTTGAGGGTAATAGAGAAATTGATATCGTGCTTGCAGTTCACAATGAAAAATTCAAGGGTGTAAGTGGACAAAAAGAAAAGTGAACAAAAAATACCAGTAATGGGTGAAGGGGAGAGGTTACTGGTTGGGAAGAGGATTTCTGTCTAAAGAAGAGGGCATATGGAAGCAAAGGTGATGGAAGAAAATTTCAACATCACTCTGAGCTGAAAATTTGTTGAGTTAGGGGCTAAGGTGTTGCATCTGAAGCCTTGCCAAGGACAAAAATTTTCAGGGTCAGTAAGTAGAATACCAGAAAGAATTGTGAAAACAAAGCTAAAGATTCAAAGAAAGAGTGGAATTGTTGGGGAGGGACACATCAGAATGATCTGGAAGGGTACTGGCATCCACATTGTTGAAGCTTGTGCCCCTTCCCCCTGAAAGCAGGGTAAGCAGTTTTGTTTTGTTTAAATGCTGATTGAGGCAAAGGTCAAAATTAAACTCCAGACTAGGACAGATTGGAGATAGTGAGTTGGTGCTGCTCGAGAGAGGTAAAGATAGTGGTGCATGCATAGAATGGAGTGAAGATTTCAGAATGTGACGTTTGAGTAATATTGGAAGTCTAAGAGAGATTGATAATTGTAGTGGATTCAAAAAAAAAGGATGGCATTTCAGTGGAAACCAAAGGCGGTCACTAAGAGGGATGCAGATATGAAGGCAAATGTTGGTGGGTAACTGATCAAACATGAGAAGAGAAGTAGATGGTAGTAAAGATGTATGGTTCTGAGTGAGGGACGCTGAACAGAAACTAAATGGCCTGCTTACACCAGACAGTCTCTGCACATTCAATCAAGTTTTGGATGACCAGTTAGTGGCTATCCAACAGGAAGGAAGCCAATATTTGAAGTGAAAGAAGCTTCCCAAACACTAAACCTTCCCCGTGCTCCCTTTCAATCTTGCATTTATTATCAGTGCCACATCCTCATGCCTGTCTTCAGATACCAAATGTACTCAATTCACGTCTGAGTTATTGCAAATAACATATGAATTTTTAAGCAGTTCCATTTCTGGTGGAATATGAACTTCACCTTGATGTGAATGCATAACTTAGGGGTTCTAAGAATTGGCACTGCAAACGGGGCATCTTGCAGCAGATATGTAATGCCAAGGTCTGTCTGACAGTTGTACAGAACCCAAAGTTCCAAATCAGTGTTAATTATTCATTGTAGGTACAAAAGGTTTTTTTTGAATAGTTAACTGAAGTAAATAAAGCCAGTACTTTCCCCGGCAGAACGTGGTGGTACATTCAATGATGGTCTTGTTAGCAAAACTTTTCTGTCACCCTCATGCTACTTCATGAATAAAAGACTCCCAATTTTTTAATGTACAAAACCCAGAAAATGCAACAGATGTTGGAACATTGTAGACAACGGGATCAGCAACGAGTTTAATAACATGTTAATTAGTTAATTAATTCAAAATGGCAGGTAGGCTACTGATTTCCACACCTGCTCTCCTTCTGTAAGTTGGGATGATTGTCCTATTGTTGACACATCACTGAATCTTTCATCGATGTGGGGATTTGAGTTAGTGAAATCCAGCTTAGAGCTGCAGGGTACACCCCACAACCAACTTCTGGATCTTAAGAAAGGTCACTAGACATGAAACATAATCTGTTTCCTCTCCACAGATGTTTGAGTAGAATAAATGCTGACAAACAATATTGAGGAGACTACGGCATGAATCGTGAGCTTGATATACTAAATAGTAAGACCCCTCCATTGCCTTCTATAAACCTTTCCAACCAAGTGCAGGAAATGCAACACCTGCCCTTTTTATTGTCAAAGGTACCAAACACTCCTTCCCACTGAAACAGTGACTTACTTATACTTCTTTCTATTTAGTATACTAAACTCTCTACTCACATTGCACTCCGTCTCACAGCACCAGGCACCTGGGTACAATTCTATCCTCAGGCGACTGTCAGTGTGGAGATTATACATTCTCCCCATGTCTGAGTGAGTTTCCTTTGGGTGCTCCGGTTTCCTCCCAGAGTCCAAAGATGTGCAGGTTAGACGAATTGGCAATGCTAAATTGCCCAGTGTCCAGAGATGTGCAGGCTGGGTGGGTTAGCCATGGAAAAATTAGGGGTGCGTGGATAGGGTAAGGGATGTGGTTCTGGGTGGAATGCTGTTCAGAGGGCTGGTGTGGACTTGATGGACTTAATGGTCTGCTTCTATGATTCTATGAAGTAGTCTCCTCAAAATTGTTTCAGCCAGCATTTAGTCTGCTCAAACAAAAAAACAAATGGCTGCAGCAATTTCTGGCAACATCTGTGGAGAGAAAACAGAGATCATGTTTTGAATCCAGACACCCATCCTCAGAACCAGAAGCTGACTGGTTGATTCATTTGATCAATACCTCAATGCAGTGAACAAGAGTCACATTCACCTTTCAGTTACCTGCCATTTTAATTTTCCATCTTGCTCCTGGCTCATTCGGACTTATCGTCCTTTCAGGCTACTTTATTTCAGCGAAGCTCACACAGGATCAGGGAACAGTGCCTCATTTTTCCAAAGGGCACTTTACTACCTTCTGTATTTTAACACAGAGTTCAATAATTGCAGATCATAAGCTTTGTCTATATTTTGTTTTATTTGCTAGTGCACTTTTTTGGTAAATCCTTTCTTATTTTCTTTATAATTAGACAGCAGCCATTTACAGTTCCTCTCTCGCCATTTTTCTTTACTTGATCATTTACAAATCTCTTGCTTTTGCTTTGAGTTTACACCATTTAATTTCTCTTCCTCCCATCCTATAATAGACCTTGTCCTTTGTTCTTCCACACCATCCTCTTTTCACTTGATCAAAACGCAGTTCTGAAGAAGGGTCCTGACCTGAAATATCAACTTTCCTGCTCCTCCGATGCTGCCTGGCCTACTGTCCTGCTCCAACTCTGCACCGTGTTATCTCTTAACTTTGCTCAGTTGTGATGGTTGGCAGCTGAAGCAGTCAGCATGCAGCAGTGGCCATTGCTGGGGCTACAAGCAACCCAGGGAATAAAATTATGTCAACCTGCATCAGGTAAATCTCTGGCTTTCACAGAAGGGAGTAATTGGAGAGCCAAGGAAGGGAAGGGGGTGGGTGTGTGGGGGCTGAGAAACTGGCTTTTGGAGGGCAGGTAGGGAGGAACAAATGGGTGTGATATCTTGGGCAAGTGGGTGCCAGGATTGATTAGCAACTCCCTTCTTTCCCACATCAAAGAAGCAGTTTCAAAAATGGCCTTTGTATTCTGGATCATTTTAGTGGAGGCGAATTGAAGTTTTCCCTTAATTACCACTAAGTTGGGTAGTTCAGCTAACCCAGTCCCCACTCTGTGTTACAGTAAACAGTTTTGGATAGTGGACTGTTCACCTGATGTTTTATTTGCCTTCCTGCCAAAAATATTCCTACCAGGAGGGCAGTAGAGCTTACTCCTTTGATTCTTTCTCCACACATGCTGCTAGTCCTACTGAACATTTCAAACATTTCTTCTTGTTTTTAACATAGGGTCAGGTTTCCTTTAAGCAAATATTTATATGTCAAAAAGACTGAATAAATGATCAAAATTATTGGCTTCACAAAAATGCGTGCACATTCTTTTGTTTCTAGAACTTTTAAACTTAATTCCAATATTTTATTGATTCTTATATAAATTCAAACAGCAATACTGTCAAACTCCTTGTGATCTTTATGACAAGAATAATTCATGTCTTAATGAGGGCATGGAGTTTGATATTGGCAAATCATGGGGTCATGAGCTTGTGAAGGTGGCACAATCAATGCACTATGACCTAATAGTAGATTTTATTGGGACGTTCAGAGATGACACTTTCTGCGGAAATAATGCCAGCTTTTCAGTAATACTGATTTTCTGCCCACAGCTTTTTTTGTGTGGTAGACTGCCCAAAAATCCCTTATAAGTTAAACTCTGCTAACTGTGTGAAAATCGCCGACTTTTGTATTGTAAAAGGTGACTGAATATAATGTCTCCAAAGGAGAATTTCTATATAGATTTACGCCCTTCAGAGGTTTCAGTGGATCTCAAAAAGCATTTTGACTACTAATGATCAAAAGATCAAAATTAACTCATGAAAATCAATTTTATTTCATTTCACTTTGTGAGTGCATTCTCAGGCTCAGAGAGTGCTCGACACACAAATCACATACCTTTATTGCATACTAATGGATTTAATCCTCCAGAAATTGGTGAAAACAATGGTTTTTGGAAATACTAATAGCTTAGGACCAGATCATCCTTCTGAAGAATGCAGGACAAGTGCATTGGTAATTCATTTAAACCCAATTCAGCAAATTACTGGGAAAAGGAACAAAGTGGTTTCAGAAAACAGATATCATTTTCAGAGGACAAATAAAATGCATTTTGGTTTTACAGATTTCTTCTGAAGTATAAAATTGCAAAATATTGACTACTGTGGATGCTTTGCAAATTTGCCCACATTATGGTGACAGAAAACATAATCTCTATAGATTTAAGAATAAATGATCTGGCCTAGAATAATTTCAGAATGTACAGGGTAAAATGGAAAATGGGAAAGCATATTAAACTTTACCAATATTTATACTTTGTCATGAACGTGTATATGAGTAGAACATACTGAATGGCTGCATTTAAAATATGCTAAAAAGATGCATCAAATCAAACATTAGTAATACTTTGATACTTATAAGAATATTTCAATAATACTCAAGTTGTATGAAATGGAAGGGAACAAATAATTGATTAGTGAATTACAGTATGTTAGATATTTATTGGTTTCCCCTTGTGCTTTGACATTTCTCAATACAACAAGGCATTTCAGAGATCTACAAGACTATACTATAGCATTCTCCATTTCAGACTTGCTAACAAAAATTTTCACAAGTAGACAGGGTAAGAATAATTTTTATTGCAATATTAAACAGCGCATCTTCAGCCATTACAAATTTTTAGAGACAACTAAATGAATGACAATACATAATATAATATTTCACATATGATATTTACACATGCAGTTAGTACTGACATCATGCTACATACTGTTAGTAGTAACATTGCAAGTCACCTACAAAATAATGTTTTCTTGTAGGAAAATACAGCTGGAATATGCATTCTGCTGCACTTCAGCAATTTAAATTTGACTCAATTCAAGTTAAATTGGTTATACAGACACTCTTAAATGATCCCTTTTCTCCTTAATGAATATATCACAGAAAATTGAAAACATATTTGTGTGCAAACCCTGTAAGAGAACATATCTAAATACATCCAGAATTTTCATCATTCCAGCAATAACTTTGCCTTTTTCCAGATTTCACCTACAGTGTTTTTTCTACAGTTTCTTGGTTGGAAGCCATGCATAAGTAAATAGTTTAACACAGCAGCATTTTCAGCATTTAACGATTATATATTTTATATATATATGTCAGTGTTTAAAATAAAAACAAGTCCATATATTTTCTCTTGATTTTTGTTTTGTCAGGCTACGTTTTATAGCTGAAATGCTAAGAGACCATTTACATTCCTTGGAAAATTCATACTTATAATTTAAAATGAAAATATTCTGTACATGTTTTGTGCCATAAGATTGATTTGGTGTATATATTTTGAAACAACTTTACATCTACATAAAAACTGAAAACTTACTATACATTCCTGAATTGTGCACAAGTAATCTGAAATGTTCCTACTGTAAAACAAAACTGTACAAATTACACAATATACAGCCAAGCAAGACTGCTGTAAATTCCTAGTGATGGTACCTAATAACAAATGGGTCATTCAACCTGACTAGCCAAATGCAATTCAACAAGAAAATGTTTTTCAAAACACTAAGTGTGATTAAAAGTGCAGTAAATATACAGATACATAATCAGTTAGGTGCAGGGTAGCTGCACTGTACAACCAAGCGTAGATTGCTAAAATATATATTTTGGTAAGCTAAAAATAGAACTCCAGTGTTCTTAATAAAAAGTAGTTTACAAGGAACAGGTTTTAAACTGCATGGAGTCGTAACACGCAGTTACTAAATTAGCAAGAGGCAAAACATGTGGCTTAAGCAGTAAAATAATAAGTTAAAAAAAACACATTAATTCATGGCCAGTGAATTAGGAGTGTAACTTTTTGTTATGATGTGTTTGTTAAGATTTATTAGCCGAACCAGATGAACGCCGCAATTTCATAGACACACGACTCTTGCTAGCACGAGGTGACATTGGAGAGGCTAAGTCGATCCCGTCCGCCCCCTGTGCTGCAGGACTTTCGGCCTGCTGACTCTCTGGGCATGAGCCTGCAAGACAGTAGAAGGAAAATATTAATATACGACAAGCTATTGTTGGGATTTCTTCTGTCAACTACTGCTCTTTTTAAAAAGGTATAAAGGACTTTTAACTTTCCTGAGGCTCATATTAAATATTTTCAGAATTTTACATGCTTTTTGAAGTGTCGTAAGTATGTTTGGAGAATTTATTTAACTCACGCATACTTAATTCCATTGTGAAAGGAACAAGGACATGCTTGCTCGAAAAAAAATAGTAAATACACATTATGCATGTGAGCAATCAAATAGGTACAATCCAACACGCAGAAAAGTACAAGCCAAAGAAATTAATTCCATGTTAGAAAGTGACTACACAGTGTCAAGTTAACCAGTCTTGGTTTAGTGAAACCGTAAAAGGAAAAAATGGATTTTCTTCTACAGAGCTCCATACATCAGCAGAATTCATTAATGAATAAAAACGAAATGCTTTGGGCACTACATCATTGAGATTAAACCAGAAAGACACTTTTTCCATTTGAAGTGGAGATGGAAATATAAAAGATAAAAAATAAAAGCACATTCAAGAAGAGAAAACAATGTAGAAAATAACATTCCAAAAAAGCCTAACATAAATTAAGAAGTAAAAAATAAACTAAACTCGTCAACTAGACCTACCAGTTTAGCACATTGGCATTGAACTGTGCACTTATTACATAAATTACAACCTATCTGAAGCGATATAAAAGCTTGACTAAATCTAGAACGTTAGTTTAATTAAGCTTAATTGCTGCTAGTAAAGTTAAATTAATTTGGACTGATGAGATTAATCAGAAAATGTATTATAACAATACTATTGTTGTAAACTAGATTTTACTTGGAGGCATGTTCGATTTAGTTCATGCAAACCTCAGTGAAGGATTCAGAACATATCTGAGATAAATTTCGAATGAAAAGCGAACACCTCAGTTATACAATTAAAACCCCTTTCACTTAAATGAGCAAAATATAATTTTGATTTGAAATTAACAAGGAGAATATATTACATCCTCTGCAGTCCAAATTAAAGTATGATCTGGACTGGAAATGTAATTTAATGAAATTATTCAAAACTACAGAAATGTACTGACAGGTTCCCTTTTAAAAGAACATGTAAAATAAAAAAAACAGTTAAAGTATATTTAGGAACTAGAAATGACAGGCGGGAGGAGGTTTTTTTAAATTTTGCACAGCATACCATTCATAGCTAGCGTGAAAGACCTTCCGTTTCAAGCCTTTGCCCTTTACCTTGATGAGGCCAATGTTTTCTAGTGGAGGTTTGGGAAGAAGAAGAAATATCACAGCATTTCTTTCTTTAAAGTGAAGAAAATGAAGCAAAAAAATGAATTGGACAAGAAGGGGAGAAAAGGGAAAAAGAGAACAGGCGTGAGAAATGACACAAATAGTAAAGTTGAAGGGTATTAATAATAAATGTCCAGAACAGAGAGATATTGAGCAGAAATCCTGATATCAAACCCACCAGCTGCTTCTAAACAGAAGTTATAGCTAACAATTACACATTGGATAAAGCACGATATTCAGAGAACAACAGTTTGAATATTATACATGTTTCAAAAAACCAAAAGAGACATATGGTAGGAATGTGCAATTAAACATTCTTTGGTCTGACTTTTCAGACTATTCCAGAGTCACATTTAGTATACCAAATATTAGAGATGCAGAGCATAATAGATGACAATTGACAATACAATGAAGATCCATTTAAACACTACATCCAAAGTGGAAGCCGACACATCTATTAACAACATTGGAGTAAGCACCTATGTGTAAAATAATTTATCCCTGAGCGTGTCACACAACTGTAAGTATATCAAAGAAGGCCTATGCCTTTAAGTACTCAATTGGCTCAAGATTCTCATTTTAGTCCAGTAATTTCAATCCAGATGTTCAGATTATGTAGGCTAGAGTCTCCAGGGTCTGTACTTCAATAGCAAATGTCTGTTAGCATCGAAACACAAAATCCTGCTTTATTTTTAAATGCTTGCTTGTTGAACATGCTGAATTCTACTGAGAAGAGCATATTCATTAAAATGTAAATACGAAATCATATGTTCAGTGTAAAAACCTGTGGGATGCTGAATAAACACTTTATTAAAAAAACATTAACTTTTAACACTAATAATTTCCTTACAAATTACTATACAGCTAATAGAGGCAAAGACAAAAATATTCATTTAGGTACATTGCTCATTATTCAAGCTAAGTGTCCAAATGGGCATATAATTAAACACACTATAGCAACTGGAACAGTGTAATTGTTACAAACTTCAGATCATTTATGCCAATTCATGTTGGAATTATAATGTCCTATATCAGATAGACCAACATGCCTACTTCAGATCGAAAGATAGAAGAGGGATAACAGAGATCAATGTGACTGTTTTAACAGATTGCTCTGCTAAAAAAAATCTACTTGAAAGAAGAAGGATCAATTGATTTAGGATCTAAGGCAGTTAGTAATTAAAGCTCTGCAAAGCTTTGCAACCAAGTCCAACAAGATTGTTTGGCAAAATGACTGAGAACTTAATCAAATGGTTGCCTTGCTTTGGTCAAATAACCTTGAAAAAGCTGCTAAGCAAACAACTTTTCTGTGGAGAATGTTAGTTTACTCACCACAGATGCATTCATAGTTATTTATGAAGATAATGGTTCTCCAATTAGCAAGAACATTCTATACAGCTGTATGGAGAAAATGTCCCATTATATCTAAACAGGTTATATTTCCTTCTCTGACAATCTCCAAAATTAAATGGAAAGCATTATTTGGAATACATTATCATTTCTTTCCAGTTCAACAGTTGAGTGCATTTAAACTCTAACAATTTGTTTTGGAGTGCAGCAATTACCAAATGGGTAAACGTGGTAGTCCTTTCATCTGCTGGAAGATGCTGTAACAGTAGATTAAACAAATGATCAATGCTTTTTGTTTTGTTAGTAGTAAGGATTGAAGCAGGAATAATGATTGTGACACTAGGGAAACACCATCCCTAAAGTGTCACTTCAACTGGGTCAAGGATTCATTTCTAACGAGCAGAAGTGAGATGAACCCAGAGATAGACAGCAGATGAGATGAGGACATGGAGAGTTAGCAGCACCTAAAATAATTATCCAGTCAATCTCAGTCCTTCAGAGTTTACCAGTGGTGTACTGACAGAAATCAAAGTGCAACATCACAGTAAAAACAAAAAAGTGACTGTCTAGGGAATATTTGCTTCTTGGTCCTTTAAACCTTGAATAACTTGATAGTAATAATGTTTTATTAATTGCAGCAAGGTTGAATAGCAATAATACAATTTACTCGGAGTTGTAGTCTTTATTAATTATAAATCTAAAAAAAAGGGGCCAGGTGCTAGGCTGTGTCTGCAGAATACGGAAACTCTTGGATGCCAGTGTGATCCAAGGAAGCTGCATCTGCAGTAAATATATGCAGCTTCAGGAGTGCTGGCTCAGTCACTGAGTTGGAGGCTGAGCTACAGACATTGCAGCACATCAGGGATGGAGGGAAAATTATCTGGACACCTTGTTCCAGGAGACCACCACACCCTCAAGTGTCTTCTGATCTGGTCACTGATCAGGAAGGTAAAGGATTATGAACATTAGAAGTAAAGAAGGCTCAGCCTTTGCAACTGTCCAACAAGTTCAGTGAGCTTTGAATTAGTATGGACTAAAGTCAGGACTGCAGGGTAGATGAGAAAACTGACCTTTGTGTAGGAGTCGATTAAATCAGGGGTAGTAAATAGGAGTATAGTGGTATAAGCAGTAGAGACAGTTTTCTGCAGCCATGTCCAAAAATCCAGATGCTATGTTGCCTGTCTGGTACCAGGGTTTAAGACATCTGCTCCAAGCTGGAGAGGAACTTGCTGTGGTCGTGTTCCACGTAGGTATTAGGTATGAGTATAAAACAGCTTCTGCTTAGGGAATAAAGGCAGCCAGGAACCAAATTGAAAAAGCAGAATCCCGAAGGTAGTTATAAGAGATAATGGGAACTGCAGATGCTGCAGAATCCAAGATAACAAAGTGTGGGGCTGGATGAACACAGTAGGCCAAGCAGCATCTTAGGAGCACAGAAGCCGACGTTTTGGGTCTAGGCCCGAAACGCCAGCTTCTGTGCTCCTCAGATGCTGCTTGGCCTGATGTGTTCATCCAGCCCCACACTTTGGTATCCCGAAGGTAGTTATCTCTGAATTACTACCTGACACAAGTAAATTGACAGATGGTGAATAAGATTACAGAACTAACTGCATTCTCCAAAGATTGGTGTGGGGAAATGGATTTTGATTCTTGGAGGACTGACTGTGTCAGTATTTGGTAAAGTAGGAACATTATCTTTGGGACAGACCTCATCTGAAAAGTGCTGAGACAAGTGTTCTGGTGAGTCATAGTAACAGGGCAGGAGAGAGGACTTTAATTTAAATGAAACGTGGATCAAATGCAGGAAAATGTGATTAATAAAAGAAAGAAAAAAGAAAACAAGGCAAAAGGGCAAGGTGGCAATGCAGGAAGCTATACTCAGAGGATGGGAGGAAGGGACAGATGTACAAACTTAAGAATTTGTTGGCGAATACAGCCAGAGATTGCAAAAGAAGGCAGTTAAAGTATTTGAAAACACACAGTATCACTAACAATATATGAATTGACAGCTCAAATAGAAATGAACATGTATAATCTAATAGCCATTACAGACACGACTGCAAGATGATAAAAACTGACACATGAATATTTAAGCATATATGACATTTCAGAAGGGCAGGGAGCTAAATAAAGGTGAAAGAATAACTCTGCTAATTATGGATGATATCTCTTATAGAAAGAAGGATGATCTTCGTTCTAAAGGCCAAGATGGACAATCAGTTTGGGGTAGAGATAAGAAACAATAGTCATGGAAAAGGATAGGTACAGACAGCAAGGTAAGGTTTATAATTGGGACAAGGAAATTATAATTCTGTTAGGCAAGACCTGGGTAACATAAAATGGGGAGAGATGCTGTTAGGGAAGAGCATATAGAAATGTGGAGTTTGTTTAAGGAATGGATACTGTGTGTACTCTAAATGTTTGTCCCTCGCAGGCAGGGAAGATGCGGTCGAGTGAGGGAGCCTTGATTCTCAAGAGAGGTTGAATGACTAGTTAAGAGGAAGAAGGATGCTTATAAGGTTTAGGAAACAAGGATTGGAAAAAGCTCTGGAAGGATACAAGTTAGCCAGAAAGGAGCTGAAGAAAGGGCTTAGGAGCATGAGAAAAGGGGGCATGAGAAAACCTTGGCGAATAGGATCAAGGAAAACCCCAAGGTTTTTTTACATGAATATGAGGAATAACAGAATGACCAGAGAAAGGGTAGGGCTGATCAAGGATTGTAAAATAAATTTGTGCATGGAGCGTAAAGAGATAAGAGAGGTCCTTAATGAATACTTTTCTTCGGTACTCACAACTCAGAGGGACCTAGTTGTAGGGGAGGACAGTGTGAACCAGGCTGGTAGGCTAGAGGAGGTGGATATTAGTAAGGAAGATGTACTAGGAATTTTGAGGACCTTAAAGATAGATAAGTCCCTCAGGCCTGATGGCATTTATCCAAGGATTCTATGGGAAGCGAGGGAAGAGATTGCAGGGCCTTTGGCGATGATCTTTTCATCCTCACTGTCGACCGGTATAGCGCCAGAAGACTGGAGAGTGGCAAACGTCATTCTCTTGTTCAAAAAAGGGAACGGGGTAACCCTGGAAATTACAGACCAGGTAGTCTTACTTCAGTGGTGGGCAAATTATTGGAAAGGGTTCTGAGAGATAGGACTTAAGATCACTTGGATAGGCATAGCTTGGTTCATGAAAGCATGGATTTGTGAGGGGTAGATCATGTCTCACAAACCTTACTGAAATCTTTGAAGGAGTGATCAAACACGTGGTTGAAGGTAGAGCAGTGGATGTGGTAGACATGGATTTAAGTAAGGTATTTGATAAGGTTCCCTATAGTAGGCTCATGCAGAAAGTAAGGAGGCATGGGATAGGGGGAAATGTGGCAGACTGGATTTAGAATTGGCGGACTCTTAGAAGACAAACGGTGGAAAATATTCAACATAGTGCTCAGGTACGAGTGATGTACCACAAGGATCTGTTCTATTTGTGGTGTTTGTAAATGATTTGGATGAAGGAGCGGAAGGGTGGATTAGTAAGTTCACGGATGATACGAAAGTGGGTCGAATTGTGGATAGTGCGGAGGGCTGTTCTAGGTTACAAAGGGACATTGAAAGGATGCAGAGCTGGGCTGAGAAGTGGCAGACGCAGTTTAGCCCTAAAAAGTGTGAGGTAATTCATTTTGGAAGGACAAATTTGAAAGCAGAATACAGGGTTAATGGAAAGATTCTTGACACTGAAGGAGCAGAGGGACCTTGGGGTTCATGTCCACAGTTCCCTGGAAGCTGCCACCCAGGTGGATAGAGTTCTGAGAAGGAATATGATTAGATTACCTACAGTGTGGAAACAGGCCCTTCGGCCCAACAAGTCCACCCTGCCCTTGAAGCATCCCACCCAGACCCATCCCCTATAACCCACACACCCCTGAACACTACGAGCAATTTAGCATGGCCGATCCACCTAGCCTGCACATCTTTGGACTGTGGGAGGAAACCAGAACACCTGGAGGTAACCCACGCAGACATGGGGAAAATGTACAAACTCCACACAGACAGTCACCCGAGGCTGGAATCGAACCCGGGTCCCTGGCCGTGAGGCTGCAATGCTAACCACTGAGCCACCGTGCTGCCCCACTTCAAACTTCTGGATCCTCTTTAAAATTTGCCACGTTATACCTCCCTCCCCTCCTTCAATATTGTTTGTCAAGCTTAGTTCAGTGAACCTGCTTCAGACGACATGTGAGTCAGTTAGTTCAGTTGGCTGGATGGCTGGTTTGGATACAGAATGATGCCAATAGCGCTCATGTGTTCAATTCCTACACTGGTTGAGGTTACCATTACAGACTCTCCTTCTCAACCACTGTCCTTGCCTGAGCCTCAGTGACCCTCAGGTTAAACCACCACCAGTTGTATCTCTCTAATGAGAGAACAGCCCTATGTTTTGGGAAGACTATGGTGATCATACCACTACCGTTATTTCCCTCAGCTCTTCTCCCTTCTGAGACCACTAACTTCTTTTGGTCTGTGATATACTTTGCGCATGTGGCACAACTGCAATCTAGGGATCACTCCTGATTCTTTATTTATGATCCACTAATTGTTTTCATAGAGAAATCTTTTAAGGCCACACATTTTTTTTAAATTTTAGCTTTGAAACTTTCAAAAGAAAACAAATAACAACTTTGCTTCTAACAGTGTCTAACATTGTAAAACAAGCTAAGACAGTTGACAAGAGCGTTAATAACCAAAACTTGATGCTAAGCCACCAAGATACATTAGGACACATTACAAAAGATTTGATCAAAGAGGGATGTTCTAAGCAAATTCTTAAAGGAAGGAAAAGATGTAAAGGAGCAGGGAAAAGTTCCACCGCTTAGGGGCTTGGCAAGTAAGGATTTCAGGACTGCAGAGATCTTGAGGGATTTAAGATGAGAATTTTAAAATTGAGTCATTGCATAATTAGGAGCCAGTGTAAGTCAGTAAACAAATAAGTGATGGCTAATTGGCACTGGGTTGAGTCAGGTCATGCATAGCAGAGCTTTAGATGACTTCAAGTATATGTAGGGTAGGACGTAAGATACTGTCCAGGAGTATAGAGAATAGCTACATCTACAGGGAATACAAGGCAAGGACGAGTGTTCCATCAGTGATTGCCTGAAGCAAGAGTGGAATTGGGCAATGCTGTGAAGGTGAAATAGGTATAATCTGGATGAATCATGCAAATTAATGTTGCTAATATAAGAGTCCAAGAGCAAAATTTTGTTGAATGAGCTACAGTCTTCCCATGTGATTAGATACAAAAGGATAATTTACTGAGGTGTTTTCCCCTCATATGCCAATAATATCTTAGTTTTAGCTGCAATTTTTCAAAATTGAAACAGCTGTTTCAGCATCTGGCAGCAATATTACATGTAATGTAATAATTAATTACATTAAGGAAACCTCAAGTTTTAGAACTACAAGGATTTAGACTTCTTATTGCATTCTCTGGTATGAATATACCATACCCGTTCTCTACTCCATCCTTGTGCTGAGCAAGGAAAACTGCTGACACCAAGGTTTTGCTTATGATCATAGAGATGCTACAGCCTACAAATGAAGTAACAAAAACTGTGACTATGTAATAATTTATTTAGGACTTCTTATTGACAGCAAATTAATCAAAATGAGTTTTCACACAAGCAATATCAATTGTAGTTCGAGATAATGGGAACTACAGAGGCTGGAGAATCCGAGACAACAAAATGTGGAGCTGGATGAACTCAGCAGGCCAAGCAGCATCTTAGGAGCACAAAAGCTGACGTTTCGGGCCTAGACCCTTCATCAGAAAAGAGGGACGGGGAGAGGATTCTGAAATAAATAGGGAGAGACGGGGAGGTGGACCGAAGATGGATAGAGGAGAAGATAGGTGGAGAGGAGAGTATCAAGAGCGTTGTAGTGGGAGAGAGACCCTCTGAGGTTGGTCTGAAGGGAGGAGGGTAACTTCTTCAGGTTAGGCATCCTGGAAGAGGCTTTGCAGTGAGGTTAAAATTGTGATTAGAGATAATGGGAACTGCAGATGCTGGAGAATCCGAGACAACAAAGTGTGGAGATGGGTGAACATAGCAGGCCAAGCAGCATCTCAGGAGCACTAAAGCTGATGTTTCGGGCCTGGACCCTTCATCAGAAAAGGGGGATGGGGAGAGGATTCTGAAATAAATAGGGAGAGATGGGGAGGTGGACCGAAGATGGATAGAGGAGAAGATAGGCGGAGAGGAGAGTACCAAGAGAGTTGTAGTGGGAGAGAGATCCTCTGAGGTTGTTCTGCAGCAAGACTGAATATACTGTGATTATTTGGAATCTCTTCAGAAACAACTTTGAATTGTGCCTCTAAAGTAACTTCTTCTGTTTAGAAAAGATAATATGAAGCAGATTATACCATTTATATGCACAATGACAGAATGAAGTTCTAGATCTACCAGTATATACAAATGCACTAACAGACTTAGGCAATAAGGGTTTCTTGCTCATCTATATGCTTCATTTTAATTTTTTCATTTGATATAATGGATTCAAGTAGTAGGCTGAAAACTCAATGACGTCAAACATCTGCAATGACAGCAACCCTTGGGCACACCACTTGTTCCTTTCAGGAACAGGGCAAGGACCAGGCTACCAGTTGAAGGCTATCTGGAGCAGAATGCTAAATTGAGAATGTAAACATTACTTTTGTGGCAAAATAAGTAAATTAATCTTCAGGAAGTAGAGGATATCTGACACGTAGTTTACATAGTTGGCACAGACAAATTAACAGTAGAGTTTTCCAGTTTTCTCATTTCATTGAATCATTTGACAAACCAAGCAGCTATATGGCCCAGGCTGACTCTTGCAACAGCAGTCTGAAGTCTGTTATGTCTCATAGCCATAATTTATGTTTGCAATCTTATAAGCTCCTTATCCTAAAGTCCCTATTCAAATTCCTTTCAAATTATTCAAAGAACTAGCTTTCACCATCTTTTCAGATAGTGTGTTTTAGACCCCCAACAACTTGGTAAAAAGAAATTCTTCTCTCCTTTAGACTTGTAGCTCATTATTTTATATTTATGACCTCTAGTCATTAACCTATTCAGTACTAGGAACAGTTCTGTATCGTTATTCTAGGCACACATTTTTTTCAAAACCTTCAATAGGTCTCTTATAAAATTACCTGTTCCAAGAATAAAAGTATTAATTTTTTTTAACCTACAACTTATCTTGGTCACATTGAGCTCAAAGGACTAATCAGGAAAAATCTGACAAGACTCGATACACATCAGGAACAATAAGTTAGATTTAAGAACTTTAAATATTGAGCATGAATGGTAAAAAGGACAATAACTTTAGAAGCAGATAGAAATCCAATGCGACTTGGTCAAATTTGAGTCCAAGATTAGGGAACCCTACTAACTACATTAAAGTGCATTAAAATAATTTTACCAATAAATACCTTTTCCAACCCATCAGTCCATGCCATATCTATAACCAAGGTATACACTGAATGACCTCATAAGTGAATTTAATATAAAGCCCCTTTATGGACAATTGTCTAATGACTTCTGAAATTCTACGTAGATAATGTTGAAACATTTACCACAGACCACTTAGTTACTTCCCCAGAATAATTAAAAGTCATTGATTGAGCAGGATCATTCCCTTCCAAGTCCAATTTGATCGCTATATTGAAAGTTGTGAACTACCTCCAGCAGATTCTGAATTTTGAATGTTGATGTACTAGTTTATTTCAAATTTAATGACATCTCCCTAGAGCACAATGATACCCCCATAATGATAATCTGTGTGTCATAAATTTACGATCCAGTTATTTTAGCATTTTGGGATAACTACTATTTAGCCTGATAGTAAGAATTGCCAATGCTGGAGTCAGAGATAACACAGTGTGGAGCTGGAGGAATACAGAACTTCTATCTCATTACTAGAAATTGTGTGACTTTTCTGTTTGTGGAGAGCATGTTGCTAATGTATATGTAATGTTACAGTCATGCTATTTTGAAAATATTTCCTTTGCGCTGCACAGAGCTAGTAGAAAAGCAACTTAAGAACAAAAAACAGTGAAGGTCTACAGAGAATGCAGAACAGCAGGAGTAGCTGAGCTGCTCTTGCAGAGAGTCCACAGGGAATAGCCACATATGCTACTAACACTGTAAAATACTGGTTTCACACAACTAGTATATGTATTATTAATTTGCTTGCACTGCATCAACAAAACTTACTTTAAATGCACCAGAAGTTCACCTGGATTGAACTAAAACTTAATGCAACAAGATGGTAAAGCCTTTTGAGAGCATGCACTTTTCTTTAGTCAGCTGGCTTCTGGAAACGGAAGTCACGCAGTAGCGTAGGGATTGGCATGTGGTTGACTCTTAATTACAACCATAGCAATGTAGTTGATTCTTAACTGTCCTCTGGGCAATTAGGGGTGTGCAATAAATGCTGCATGGCCAGCGATACTCTCATCCTGTGAATGCCTGGCCAGCAATATCCTCATCCCAGAAATGAATAAAGAACAAAAAATGTGCAAAATGTGCATGATGACAGAATGCAGGCAGTGAGATTAGTTTCAAACATCAACCAGTTGTTTGATATCTCCATGTTGGAAATCATGGAGTTAGGATACGGAAGGCACTGTTGGAAACTGCAGTGAAGACAGGTTCAATTGTTAGCATTTAGCAGAGGAGGAGATTGGTACTAAGGAAAAATAGTCCAAACCAAAGCAAATACAGTCAGCTATATGGCCTCCTTCTGCATTGTGACAATTCTGTGATACTACCGCACAATGTTTCAGTTTCATGCAAAATTAGGAACATATGGTACACTTGTATATTACATACATCATGATTTTTCCATGTCCAAGAGACTTTTGGATGTGAGAGATAATTTGAAATTTGCTTTATTCATTTGGATTTAATACTCCTTTCATCCAATATAATTTGCTCCTCCAGTCCCCTCATGCACCCATTTAACACAACATTTCCTCTTTTTCCAGCATTAGCTTCTACTTTTCTCACAAACATGTTGGGAACTCAAAAATTATTTCTTAAAGCTTATCTTACTTTCGCCTATCTAGTAAAAGCTTAAAAAATATTAATTTGTTACTTATTTTCCTCATCAGCTTCAAAGGAAGCCTATGGAAATTATATTTAATACAGCTTATTGAAATTGTCACAAGGCCAAAATTTCAATCATGATCACAATTATGTAATTATTTTGTAGAATCTCAAGCTAAAAACAGGATGGTGTGTAACCTCTTTTCTGGAAGCTGTCCTATTTGCTCCATGTATTTACCTCATTATTGAAAGATTATCACTATCATTAAATTCATCTTATGGGCAATATGAATTGCATATAACATTTATATATAGTTATCCTACTGAAATTTTATGACTCAATCAAAAATTTCACGTGAGTGGCAACTCTTCACCTTGATATGCTACAACAATTCCAGTTGTTCAGTTACTCTCTTTGTTGTCAAGGGTTTCCAGTCATATTTGAAACTTCCCTTACTAGTAGTTATATTAGCACTCAACATTATTGTACAGCTATTGGAAATTAATTCTGTCAGGAGAAAAAAGAAAAACCACAGTTGATTGGAGAAAAAATGAAAAATGCATGAAGCAATAATAGACAGCTTAGCAGCAAAGACACATATGATGCACACTGGAATAAAAATTACCATCATGAAATGAAATATATATCAGTTCAGGTTTGAATACCATGAAGCCTCAGAATTACACAAGAGGATTGCACTGAAGATGGCTTACACAAGATTGAAAGAATGATTCAAACGAGAAAGATTAAAAGGTAGATCGAGGAAAATGTCCATTCTTTGACACATTTAATTTATAAGCAGTCAAACCAAACAACCAAAAACAAGATTGTACGTACATGTATTGGTGACATTCCAGTGTATTACATAATTTTGGAAAGTCAGAACCACAGACTTTGCTATATTTTAAGATTTTAGGGCACCAATGCCGAAATTACAAATGTAAACAAAATTATCTATTTTCATCTTATGTAATGTAGATAAACTCTGATGAGATACCAAGTTATATAGCAAAACCCTCATGTTCTGAATCAGCTAGTCTCAGGGAAGGGGCAGGGGCATTACAACTGGCAGCAATGCCCTTAAAGAAAAAATGTTCAGAGGATTTCCATTCCTGCTTTTTACATCTTGAAGATTTCTGGAAAGATGAATGTGTGGCTGTAAGTTAAGAATAAATGGGTCATCACAATGATGACTCATCCAGTTGAACAGAGTCTAATCACTTGCAGTCTAAGCTCAGACATTATGAACTACTACTTGGTTATTGCACAGAGGCTTGCCAGTGTCCATGAAACTGTGGTTCAGAAAGGAGAAAAGAAAATGAATTAGAGAAAAAGAAAGTCAGACTTTTTCTTCCAAAGTTACTTCTGAAATGAGTCAAATTGTAAATGTTCAGGAGCAATAACTAGAATGAAAGCTAGGTGAGAAGGGAAATCAAAAAAATTTAATTTATTCATATCTTTTAAAACAACCACCTCTGATACATTTCTCATTGCTTCACTATTCATTGACATCTGGCTCTTTTGGTCAGTAGTGATTACCATTTATCTTGCTTTAACTTGTTGTGATTATTCATTTCCCTGTCTTACATAATAAGATGACGCCTTTAAATTGCTCTGCCACTCATTTTATGTCCACATTGCCCTTCTTAAAAAGAAAAATAACCGAAAAGCAAACAGGCTAGAAACAAAAGTTAACCTAGAAAACAAACTGCAGTTGGATTAAGCTCCATATTTGAAGTTTTCATTAAAATATCGCAGAGCAAAACTGAAAAGATTTATAAAGGCACATCAAAAGCTTTGAGGGAGAACTTAGTGTCTGGGTACATATTAAATTCAGTACAATAAATATATGTCTTTCTGACAAACTATTTCTTCCAAACGAAACCAACGCATGAGAGGTTGCAAATTGTCATGATATTCACCTTGATCTTGTAGGTACTAGTCACCAGCAACAATGCAATGATTGGTTACACTCTAAAGGTCAACTTTACTAATTTTAGATATTAAGCTTAATATTAAAATAAGGCAATCTTGGACTTCATTTAAAAAAGATTGCATAATTGCTATAAATTGAAATTTAATTAGGCAAAAGTGTATTTCTAATTTAAGATATTTAAACATTTAGCATGTTTAAATAAAATGTTCACAGTTTCCATGATGCTATTAACAAATTATTAGTTATTCACTTAATCGATCAGTCAATGCAATGTTCATTAAACTAATTTAAACCAGGGGAGGGGAGGGGCTTAGATTAGTTCACAGGTCGGCGCAACATCGAGGGCCGAAGGGCCTGTTCTGCGCTGTATTATTCTATGTTAACCATAAAATTCTATTTTTAAAGTCAGAATATCAAATTCATCTGCCTCTTTATTTATAGAAAAAGATGCAAAGTTCTCAGATATCATTATTGCATTTGTACTTTGTAACTGGGTAAAATGGTATGATGTATTCCTACTGAGTACTTTAATCATGCTAAGTGATAATGAATTAGAGTCACAACAGCACAAAGGATGCCATTCTGTCCACTGAATCTATACCAGTTCTCTATAAATTAATCCAATCAATCTTATTCCCTTAATCTGTTCCTCACAATCCAGAAAATTTATTCCCTTCAAGTGTCTATACAATTTATTTCTGGATACTTTCAACGTTTCTACTTGAACCCTATAAGGCAGCAAATTCCAAGTGACAGCAGTTGCTTAAAAAAATCCTCTTTGTTCCCCCTGTATTTCCTTTAATATGCTTTTGTTCTTGTGACTATCAGCTAATTGGAATAACTTTTTGACAGGATTTGTTTTCACAGCATTCCATCATACTAATATAAAATGTCTTTCAAAACATGTGGAAATACAGTTGCTGCCTTTATGTTTGAAAGTTTGCAGTTTAAAATACAGTAAAATCATGTTATCCAGCACCTCAACCAGAAAGATCCATGAACCAGAATCACTATTATTATATAAAATGGAGATGTTATTTAGTTTTAAGTGTTTGCAAAAGGAGTGGCTGCAGATTTATGTGTTTTTTCTGTTTAGAGCACGAGGAATCAAAGATGGAGAGGCTCGAAGTATCTGCAATTTGCAGCATACATGGAGGCATATTTCGGTTTAATTCCTACACAAACTGCAAGGGGTTAAGTAGTTATGATTTGCTGGCACCACCTAATCCCAGTTTGAGTTGGATAACATGAATTTTACTACTGATGGAGGTAACATATTCCTTTAATTTTAAAGACTGTGCTCAGTAATAAATTTTTGAAGACCTTCTATTGAGACAAGTTTCACATCTTACAAAGAACTATGATTAACAATGATGTCATTATTGTTGATATGGTTCAGAATGTATATTGAAAAAGTGCTATTGAAATCACAAGGAAATCAGCTTGGAGGAATTACAATTTGTGCAAGTTAAATTAATAGGTATTTGTTTATTAGTTCGGAGGATTTCAGCAATGAGTTAGTCCTAACATGTATCAACATTTCCTGCACATCATTAGGTTGAGTAATTCCTCCAAACTACTTCTGCATAAAAAGTTCTTCAAGAAAAATAAATTTGTAAAATGTAAAGGAAACAAACATTTTTTGGCAATGAGATTTATAAAATAAATGTTAAAAAGTCGGCAAATGCAGTGAAATGTTGAAATGTTGTTCTAGTTATAAATATCATTAACGACTTTACCCAAATGAGGAACTTATTTTCCATGTAGCACTTTCTGCTGATATTAGTTCTAAATAGTACTATATATTACATATAGAGATATACACATGCATCAATGCAGTTGCTTTTGATTCATGCAAGCAGGAAACGAAAGATTGCAGCAATGTTATTCGTCCAAATCATACTGGATTGTTAAACATATTTCAGTGTTGAAAGGTTAGTAAGATGTGCAGGCCTGGTTAGTGTACTCTTTAGTCAAAGAACATACTTCAAAATAAAGGAATCGGGGAAATCCCTTTTAGTGTGAACAGAGCGTAAGAAAAGTTTGCTTTAAACTGTTAAGGGTTTAGTGCTCTGATAGGAAGTAACCTGAATGTAAGCTCTGTCACCGAATCTTACCTTTGATTTTTAGAACTGATATTTTAATGATCTAAAAGGGGAAAATAAAACAATGAAAATAATCACTTTGATACATGACAGATATGTACAGGATAGGAAGGCTGAGTTTGCCATTTTTATAAATTTTCAAGATAACAAAATGTGAGGCTGGATGAACACAGCAGGCCAAGCAGCATCTCAGGAGCACAAAAGCTGACGTTTCGGGCCTAGACCCTTCATCAGAGACTCCTCCCACTTCCTACAGATTGACTCCTCCCACTTCCTACAGACTAAGGGGGTGGCCATGGGCACCCGCATGGGCCCCAGCTATGCCTGCCTCTTTGTAGGTTACGTGGAACAGTCCCTCTTCCGCACCTACACAGGCCCCAAACCCCACCTCTTCCTCCGGTACATTGATGACTGTATCGGCGCCGCCTCTTGCTCCCCAGAGGAGCTCGAACAGTTCATCCACTTCACCAACACCTTCCACCCCAACCTTCAGTTCACCTGGGCCATCTCCAGCACATCCCTCACCTTCCTTGGCCTCTCAGTCTCCATCTCAGGCAACCAGCTTGTAACTGATGTCCATTTCAAGCCCACCGACTCCCACAGCTACCTAGAATACACCTCCTCCCACCCACCCTCCTGTAAAAATTCCATCCCCTATTCCCAATTCCTCCGCCTCCGCCGCATCTGCTCCCACGATAAGACATTCCACTCCCGCACATCCCAGATGTCCAAGTTCTTTAAGGACCGCAACTTTCCCCCCACAGTGATCGAGAACGCCCTTGACCGCGTCTCCCGTATTTCCCGCAACACATCCCTCACACCCCGCCCCCGCCACAACTGCCCTAAGAGGATCCCCCTCGTTCTCACACACCACCCTACCAACCTCCGGATACAACGCATCATTCTCCGACACTTCCGCCATTTACAATCCGACCCCACCACCCAAGACATTTTTCCATCCCCTCCCCTGTCTGCTTTCCGGAGAGACCACTCTCTCCGTGACTCCCTTGTTCGCTCCACACTGCCCTCCAACCCCACCACACCCGGCACCTTCCCCTGCAACCACAGGAAATGCTACACTTGTCTCCACACCTCCTCCCTCACCCCTATCCCAGGCCCCAAGATGACATTCCACATTAAGCAGAGGTTCACCTGCACATCTGCCAATGTGGTATACTGCATCCACTGTAGCCGGTGCGGCTTCCTCTACATTGGGGAAACCAAGCGGAGGCTTGGGGACCGCTTTGCAGAACACCTCCGCTCAGTTCGCAACAAACAACTGCACCTCCCAGTCGCAAACCATTTCCACTCCCCCTCCCATTCTCTAGATGACATGTCCATCATGGGCCTCCTGCACTGCCACAATGATGCCACCCGAAGGTTGCAGGAACAGCAACTCATATTCCGCCTGGGAACCCTGCAGCCATATGGTATCAATGTGGACTTCACCAGTTTCAAAATCTCCCCTTCCCCCACTGCATCCCAAAACCAGCCCAATTCGTCCCCTCCCCCCACTGCACCACACAACCAGCCCAGCTCTTCCCCCCCATCCACTGCATCCCAAAACCAGTCCAACCTGTCTCTGCCTCCCTAACCGGTTCTTCCTCTCACCCATCCCTTCCTCCCACCCCAAGCCGCACCCCCAGCTACCTACTAACCTCATCCCACCTCCTTGACCTGTCCGTCTTCCCTGGACTGACCTATCCCCTCCCTACCTCCCCACCTATACTCTCTCCACCTATCTTCTTTACTCTCCATCTTCGGTCCGCCTCCCCCTCTCTCCCTATTTATTCCAGTTCCCTCTCCCCATCCCCCTCTCTGATGAAGGGTCTAGGCCCGAAACGTCAGCTTTTGTGCTCCTGAGATGCTGCTTGGCCTGCTGTGTTCATCCAGCCTCACATTTTGTTATCTTGGAATTCTCCAGCATCTGCAGTTCCCATTATCTCTTTATAAATTTTCAACCATTTTTTTGAGATGCCATTCGAATACCAGAAACCCAAGACTATAAGACAAGTCTGAAATAATTTAAGTTTCATTTGTCCTATTTTGGTCAAAGTTTTTAAAATAGCTGGTTACATATTCTCGGAAAAGCTATCAGCTAGACCTTGAAGTCTACTGTTTTGTTTTAAAAAAGGCAGAGGTTAATCTTCCACATCCAGTGCAAACTAAAATGTGAAAAACAAAAATCCCCTATCCAGAATGAAAAACTATAGGCTATTTGCAAGAATTTAGCAGAGAGGTCCTTCTTGCCTTTTTTGATGAAAGGAAAAAAACAGCTGTACATAGATTTACATTAATATCAAAACGTTACAACAGAATTGCAGAGATAAATTGTAGTTACCAATAAGTACACCTAGTCAATCTAGATAGTCAACACCATAATTAATGTTAGGAAAAAAGATACAGCAGAGGCGTTGATCCTTAAAAAAAGGTGATAGAAGAGTTTGCATTTAAGGTAACAGCAATATTATACAATGCTTATTAATCAAATTGTACAAATAATCTGAAAAGCTGGTATGAAACTATTTTGGGAATTAATTTATTACAAGGTCAAACACGACCAGATATTTGTTTTTACCTGAATCAGATGGTATGTTGTGACAAGGGGCTGGACAGAAGACTTGGGCAGCAAAATCTTCAAAAGTGGTTGGCTCCTGGTGGTGTTGTACAATGGTTTCCAGATATCGAGCTCTCTCCTCATAGCTGAGATTTTAATTAAGTATAAACAGACCAATTTAAGCAGCATACTAAGTTCAAAGCACATAATTATACATATTAATCATTGCTAGAAGGTCATGTTCGAATCATCAGAAATGTTTGGAGAAGTCCTGGCTTGGTACCTTCGTAGAGCTTACAGCTGGAATTATTGAATTGTATCATATTCTCATATTGTTCCAATAATGCATTTCAATCTTCAAAAAGAAAGCTATCCCTTTTGAACTTTTTAATAAGAATGTGGAAGCTCATACAGACCTTAGGAATTTCAATTAATGAATAATTTTTCTTGAAGAGAAGGTTGAGAGGTGACTTAATAGAATTTAAAAAATCACGACTGCAGAGTGAAAGGATCAAGAACCTGAGGCAGAGCTAAAGTATAGGGGCATGAGGGAAAAAAAGTGAGTGTTTAAGACCTTCAAATGCACTGTTTGAGAGTGTGATGGATGCAACTGTCAAGACAATCAAGAGACAACTGATTATCAGAAAAGGAAGAATATGCAAGGCTACAGGAAGAGACTAGCACTAGACAAATTACTCACTTGGGAGAGCCTGCACAGAATCAATACGTCAAATGGCCTCCTCCTCTACTGCAACCATTTGAGATTCTGTATTACAACTAACAATCCCAGTCTTCAGATTAATTAATAAGGCTTCTTTGACTAATAGTAAATGGCTCTGCGAAATTGCATACTTAGCAATTAAATTCTGAATGAGGAGAAGTATTATTGAGTATAAATTTAGTAATGAGAATTTAATAGATTGTTCAAACTCATGTTAGTTGAGGAAAATTGAGACAAGAAAGGAATCTATATTCCATTTTCCCCAATGTCAAAAGTTTAACTCCCAGCTGTCAAAATAATCTAGTGCACTAGTCGTGAGAACAGAAATACAGATCAAATAGGTTTATAACTGCAGTGCTAAATTGCGTAGCAAACACCACGAATATAGACAGTCCCCAGAAACACAATGCAGTTCAATATAAAGCAGATGGTTGGAGGTACAGGAAGAGTTCATGGCGGGTCTTTAAAATTACACCCCTGTATGAGATCACATTCACAAGCACAAGCTTTTGTAAGTTGGATGCTCGCATATTGGGGCCACCTACTTACTTTTGTAAAAAGACCTTCTGTCACAAATATGGGCAAGACATGTTGCATGAATGTGGACAGTTACTCGGTATGACATCTTGTAGAATCCAGACCCCAGTCAGCAGCTCGCATTTTTGTGTGAAGTAGTGGAAAATGCTAGCTTTAAATTAAAACACCCTTATAGCTGAAACAGAGCCAACAGAAACAATTGAGGTCCCATAAAAATAAAGAAGGCAACATGGTGTTACAAAGGGTTTAGTCTTTTTACATAAAAAGAGTTGTCTACAGTCAGAAAGTATTTCAAATCTTCAAATCAGCATGTGTGCAACCACTGTAATTTTGGAACAGCAGATAATAAATTACGATTTGCTGACTTCATGGCTTGTAGTTGATGCTGTAAGAAACTTATTAAATGACATGCCACAATTTTTGTTTCACATCTGTGCTGGAATATCAATTCTTTAATGTTTTAATGTATTGATTTTACTTGCAAAACCATTTCTAATCATGATAAATACTACAATGTTATGGAGGTTGGGATAGGGTGGAGTTGGGAATGGGAAGCAACAGACGTTAAAGAGATTGTATGATAATTTTTGATATGCAACTTGAAACTTGCTGAGGTCATTTAGTCATGTTTAAACCTACTGATATTTAGTGTAAGGGATATATGGGATCAAATTAACAGATTATAGGAGCTGCACAACAGAGATATCAACTTTGGACCAAAATTGTGTCTTCTTTATAAATATCAATAGCTATTAAAAGCTACTGCAGGTATTAGTTTATATTCACTTCATTACGACTCAGGTACAATTGGTACATGATGGTTTTGAACTTCAAATAAAAATACATCTAACTATCACAAACTGAGTTTTTCCCACAGGGAATTATTAAAACAAATTGAGGGCTGAATTCGATAGTAATGGTGCAACAGATTTTGCTATAGTCTACTTCATAATTAATTGCACAGCAAAGTCAAATTGTTGGTTGTATTTATTGTAAACTATTTAGATTTATCTTGAAAACAACCTTTCAAATGTTGGTGGTATTAGTAACATACCTTTTCTTTGGCACAAATTAAGAAGAGTTCTGCATAATTAATTTCGTGACATCAAATCAACAGCACCTCCCAGTCTGAAACAAGTGCACTGAAGGTGCAAGACAATTACGAATAGCTTTCTTTTAAATCACTCTTTGAAAATATAGACGTTGTCCATTGTAGGTTAAGATATTTTAATCAAAGTTCAAAAACATTTCAAATTTAGCAGAATCACCACACTTTTCCCAAGAAGCTAGAAGTTAACTTGATTGTGTACTTGTACTCATGCATACCAATCCTTGTTCATGATGGTTAGGGAAAGGCATAACCAGCAGTGAAATTCTGGTCTTCTGGCTGTGCATCCTGTAATGGTACCTATCATCTAATTATTTTGGGAGGTGGTCATAAGCAACAAAGTTACTGAACATCCTAACTTCCAACCAATGCTGTTTTACATCTTAATTCTCCTGGTACTAGGGTTCAACTAGTTTCAAATCTCAAAAGAGATCCAACATATCAATGTTTTCAAGAAAATAGTTGTCAGTGCAGTGAAGCTCATAATCAGCATTATCTTAAACAAAGGACCGACAATCTATTTGGAAGAATTATATTAATTCTACTATGGATAATGCCTACTCACAAATAAAGGTGTCACCGTCTAAGATATTTCCTCATGTCCCTTCTGATTACATTCTGGCAGCTCAGTTCTTTTGAGTGAGTCAACAATACGAATGATTTTCGCCCAACAGGGCCACACAAAGCTGCTGTTATTTTGATCTTCCAGCTTATGTAGCTGGATTCTAGCCTATACTGATAAGATAACAAAGGTAAAATGACCGATTCTTTTAGACCTATAAGTGAGTCGCGTCTTATGGTGTTAAAGCCTGTTTTTGGTCTTATTAAAATGACTGCTGCACTAATGGTAAAATAACTTCATAACATTTCAAAGAGCTTAAGATTAGATGTAACCATTTACGGTTCATCGTTATAACATTACAATATTTGATTAACTATTGTATTATTGTATTTTCTTGGGCAGGGATAATTGGTTAACTTGATTTTTCTTTTGTAGCCACTAATCAGAGGCAGAATGGTTCCAAAAGTTACAATTTGGACACAGCACTCTTAGAGACTCCACCTGAAACCTGTCCGGTGCCATAAAAAGGGCCACCAGAAGATTACAGATCAAAGGAGTAATGAGGTAACAATCTTGCACTTGGAAGCAGAATCATGTAAGATCATGCCAATACCAGGAATCCCAATTTGTTCTTTTATCATGTTATGATACCAGTAGAGATCAATAACCTATAAAAGAAAGGAAGTCCTAGAAAGCCATAAGAATGAATACAAATGGACAAGATAGCGACAAACTTGCAGTGCAGTGTGAAGGCTCCTGCCCGGAGCTTGTAAGTTCCATTCACTTTTTTTTATTCTTTCACTGTGTTTTTTTGTTACTTTAATCTATTTACTTTTTGTAGAGAGTGAGTTTGTGCAGCACAGAGGAGAGTGAGCCCAACGCATGGGAGGTTGAGCCATTCTAGAGACAGTGAACTCAATATGATGGTGACTGACGTCTCCCAGCATTTGTAGTGGCATCGAGAACAGGCATTCCCAGGTCTCCTGGCATCTATGGTGGCAGTGAGCATAGAGGAGATCAAACTTACCTTCTGTAGAGAGCTTGGAAGTGAATGCACCGGTGGCAATAGTACCGCAGCTTTGTCAGGTCCAGAGCGTGGCAGCAGCTGGGGGCCCAGAGCAAGGACTTTAATGGACGGAGATCAAGCCCAATGCGGTGGCAAGTGCAGGCAGCCCAAAGGCTCCCAAAAAGCAGGTCAAAGTGGAAGAGATTGAGCCCCTGCAGGGGGTATGAGCTCAGCACGGCTAAGCACGTAAGAAAGACTGTTGAATTCTTAATTTTATTTCCTTATTTTTCTAATTTATGCTAACAGTGGCTGTGATGTTTAACTCTTAACTGTATTACTTTATTTTTCTACTTTGTATCCAGAGTTTTGTCCCAAGGTACCTTCGTACCTAAGACGGTACCAGGAATGGCGATATTGTTCACTTTTCACTGTACTCATGTATTTCCGTACTTCAGTAGATATGACAATAAAATTTAATACTAAATTAATAACTTACTATAACAAATCAACTAATATCAATGTAATCTGAACATTAATTAAGGTGAAGGATATTTCAATCGAAAATGTAGATTTCACTTCAAATAGTTAACACAAAAATACACCTCATATAGTTAAAAGCACTTGCATTACTTTGGGCAGAAACATGGTATCCTTTCCAACTCAGTTTTTTCAGGTCAGAATAGAGTCCTCCTAATTACTTTAGTCCTTGGGTTGCATTCACTAGAAATTCTAATCCATCTAAAATCCCCAGGCATGTTTACCACTGACAAAGTGCACATCTACAAACCCTATTTACACTCACATCACAACAATACACATAACACAGGAGCCCCAGAAACTTTGTTCTTTGACGTTTTAAATGGTTTGGAGGGCTCTGGCAACACTGAAACAGCAGCAATAGGTTTTGATCCCTTCACCTTCCCAACTATATAACACACAGAGTTTCAAGTCCCACCTGTGTGAATGTGTTTCACACAATATCTGAACAGGTTGATTAAAGTAACTTTAATCAAATAACAACAGGTGGAATTTTCCATTCTCTTGATGGCAATGGCAAGAAATGTGGGAAAATATGGTGAAAAAGGAAAAATTCAGAATCTTGACATTGAGAAAAAAGGTCTGCCCTAAGGTTATAAGGTGTCTTCAGAATCTTGCTAATGAGCAGAGGCTACCTCATTTCCATGCATTTGAATGCCATTCATAACCCAACTCACAGGCGAGTCGGTGATATAGTGGTTATGTCACTGAACTAATAATGTAGACC
This sequence comes from Stegostoma tigrinum, assembly GCF_030684315.1. Lineage (NCBI taxonomy): Eukaryota > Metazoa > Chordata > Chondrichthyes > Orectolobiformes > Stegostomatidae > Stegostoma > Stegostoma tigrinum. The sequence goes on from NC_081363.1 coordinate 56,111,613, forward strand.
CCAGGTTAACCGTTATCATCAGGAAAGATAAGCACCTGAAGAAGAAAATTCACAGAGTTAAGGGGAAAGGACAGGAAGCTGCATTGATGTCACAGACAGCTGACATGGATACAACCAGCTTAATGGCTTTCTTCTGTACTGTGATCAAAGACTTAAATGAAACAGTTTGCTGATAACTTTTTGAATAGGAAGACAAAAATCACAAAGGGTAAAGGATTTGTTTGTTTTAGTTTGATGTAGTTCTGAAGGAGCTCATCATGCTTATATTGGACATCAGGAACCTTCTTTTGCCAGTTTCACAGCTGCTTGGGTTTATGATTTTGCAGTAGACTGCACACAAGTACCTAATAACCAGCAAGTGCACATGCAAAAGAGTAACTGCCATTATAACAAGAAATCAAGATTAACACAAATAATATGAAACTTTTGAATTAATTGTTATATCCCTAATCTGCTTGTGACAGTTTTACAACCATCTTTAATGCAAAGATTCCATAAAACATTCTACTGTTTCATTTGTCCTATCTGCTTTTCCTTTATTAATGTTACTTGTTCCCATCATACAACATTATATTAGGCCATAGCATACAAAAATGAAGTTGGCCAAGAGGACAATACGAACTTCACTACAAGAAATTTTAGAAACATACAATTGCTGCTTTAACCTGATATTTCAAGTGATACTATAAAGCAAAGCAATAGAAGGCAAATAAAGCAATTGTGAGGCTCTGCACTTTTAGCGATCTGAAAAGTCTCTGATGCTTCATAGCTGCAGAATTACTGGGGCTAAGAATGCCCTGTTCACAGCAGTGGTTCTTGCAAAGAGAACATGGGACGCTGCATTACCAGAAAGAAATTTTGCATTAAATATACCATTACTGGAGCTCCCACCTACTGTGCTTTTCATTCCGTGTGACTCGGCTGAGAGCCATCTCTTGAAAAATAATGTTTGAAGCAAGGGCACAAAAGTGAGCTTGTTAGCATATTGGAAGTGCAGTATCATATGGCCCCAGGAAATTCCCAGCAGAATGATTATTTCTGCCTCCATACAGCATACTACATGTGGTATCCCAACTGATTGTGTTTTTTCACACTTAAGGTACCATAGATAGAAAAGCTATGAAGGGCTATAGCAAAATTATCAAAACGTGAAATTTTAATATCTATTTGAACAGGAGGAAAATTATACCATGAACAACGCAAAATGTACCCACATCGTACTGGAACAATCCATATTCCTTAATGACAATAGGTTTCAATGATAAGTCATTTCAACTACCCCCAGAGGTTGCCAGTCAACTAGGTTCATTTCACATGATTGAAAGTTACAGATACAGCAAATTCTATGAGCCCTGACAACAACTTAATAATAGTATTAATTCAGAATTAGTCATACCCGTAGCCACACGTGTGGGTGATAGCATAAAATTACAAAGAGATATTGCTAGCCTAGGGAAATGGACAAAACTGTAGCAGACGGATTTCAATATAAGCGAGAGTGAGATTATCCATTTTAGACTGAAAAACAGTAGATCAGGGTACTTTCTAGACAGTATAAAGTTAAATACAGCGGATGTCTAAAGAGACTTGGGCGGGCTTCAAGTACACAGATCTTTAAAATATCACGAAAAGCTGCAGACAATAAACAGGAAGGCAAATGAAATGCTGGTCTTTAAATCTAGGGGAATGGAGTATATGGACAGCTGTTTGCTGTAGCTGTACAAAACCCTGGTTAGATTTCACTTGGGTATATTGTGAGCAGATGTGGGCACCACACCTTAGGAAGGATATATTGGCCTGGTTTGGCTCGGCAGAGGGGTGTTCAACACTGGTTTACAAGAATGCTACCTGACCATCATAGGACAGATTATGAAAATTAGAGATTGCAAGAGCTGCAAATACTGGAGGCAGAGTCAAGACTGGAGGAACAAACTTTCCATTTCCAACATTCGCCTGTACATCCTCTAATCTGGTCTACTGTTGCTTCCGTTGTGGCCTCCTCTACATCGGTGAGGCCAAACGCAGACATGGGGGCCGGTTCGTGGAGCATCTGCACTCTTTATGCAATAATCGACAACACTTTCGGTCACTAACCATTTTTTAATTCCCCTTCCAACTCCCTTGGTGTCATGTCCATCCTAGGCCGCCTCTGCAGCGCCAGAATGATGCCACACGCAAACTGGAAGAGCAACACCTCATATTCCACCTGATGGCCTTAACATAGAATGCATTCACAAGTTTTAAGATCTCCCCACCCCCAGCCTCATCCCATGTCCAACACTCCCTCAAATTCCTACCTCCTCAACCTGAGGCAATCTGTCCACCTTCTCCCCCACCTATCCGTTCCCACTGACCAATCCCTACTGACCCTAGCATCCACCTATCACTATCCCACCTGCCCTCCCTCACCCCACACCTCCTCCCTCTCGCCTCCTTGACCTGTCACAACTTGTCCAACTTCCTCTCTGCACATCCACTCCATTCTCCCCACTTCTCTCTACTTTCATCCACGTATCACCATCTCACCTACCTTGCCCCAGCCCCAAGCCTCTTCCCTCTTTATTTCCGAGCTCCCTTTCCCCACATCTGTTCTGAAGGGTCCTGACCCGAAACCTCAACTTTCCTGCTTCTCAGATGACGCCTGACCTGTCGTATTTATAGTAATTAGGCTTGTTTTGTCTAGAATTTAGAAGATAAAGAGGTGATCTGATTGAAATCTTCAAGATATTAACAGGGAAGACAGTGCAGATAAAGATAGACTATTTCCACTGATTGGGGATTCCAGAACCAGTGGACATAGTCTTAAGAATTAGGGCCAAGCCATTCGGAAGAGATGTTAGGGAGCACTTCCAAAGGGTGCTAGAACTTTGGAACTCTCTTCCACAAATGCCAGTTGACACTGAATCAGTTGCTAAGTTTAAATTCGAGACAGATAATTCTTTGTTAAGCAAAGGTATTAAAGGATTTGGGCCAAAGGTAAATACATGGAGTTAGGCCACAGATTAGTGGTGATCTCAATGAATTATGGAACGGGCTTGAGGGGCTGAATGGCCTACTCCTATTCCTGTATCCAGGAACAACTACTGACATCTGACATCTGATCCAACAACATGGAAAATTGCTCAATTATCTTCTGTCCACAAATTGCAGGACGAATCCAATCAAGCTAACTTTTGCACCATCAGCCTGCTCTCAATCAATGTCAAGGTGGTAGCATTATTAAACAACAAATCACTCAGCAATAACTTGCTCACTGACATCCAGTTTAGGACCATTCAGCTCCAGAGCTCAGTATAAGCCTTAACCCAAACATGGAAAATGAGCTGAATTCTAAGAAGTGAGTGGATCGTGGCTGCCTCAACATCAAATCAGAATTTGACAGACTGCAAAAGCAAGAAACCCAAGCAAAACTGAAATTACTGGGAATTGGGCAGGAAATTCTCTGCTGTTTGCAATCATGGATAATACATAGATGAATGGCAATGGTTACTGGAGATCAATTAACTCAGCTTCTAGATATCACTGTCAGGGTTCCTCAAAGTAGTGCCCACAGCACAAGTGCCTTCAGCTACATCATCAACAACTTTTTCTTCATTGTATATTCAGAAGTGCAGACACTGGCTGTTGAATTGTGCTCAGAACCGTTCAAGACTTTTTGGATACTGAACAATCCATTTGGTATGCAGCACAGTGGATGATTCTTAACCACAATCTGAAATGGCCTAGCAAGCCACTCAATTCAAAGTACAATTCGGGTTGGACGACAGATATAAACTTTACCAGTTGCACTCACGTCCCATGAAAGAATTTTTAAAAAACAGCCTAGATGTAATGGTGCATGCTTAGTTTATTGGTGGACATCTTGGACAGCAGAAAAGAAAGAAGGTTCTGTGAGTTGGACATCTACACTTGTGGGAGACATAAGACTTGATCATTGTGCTAAAATTGCGCTGGAAGCTGAGATTTCCCAATGTAACCCTGTGTTCCTTATGCTGTTGGATAGGGTGGAGTGCCTTGCAACTCACGACAAACATATAACTCTCTAGAATCACCATCTTTAATACGGACAGCCATCTTACTAAAGTTGATTTGCTCCAGGTCTGTGTCTTTGGCTATTTCCATCACCTGCTCCTCCATTGTCATCATAGCTTGGGAAAAGAATAACCCTCCACCTGCCCAGGGCTTTCACTTGGGCATTATCTACCTTTTTCTGTTGCAAGGACAAAAGAGAGCATGATAATACACCTCTGTCCTCCATGGCTAATGCTATTTGCATCAATTAACTGGAGGCTACATATATCAATGCTGGCAGATTCTCAGCAGTACCACACTAGGCACACTGGATAATCACGTGATCTGAGGCTCCTCAGCTGGTGTGTCTGATGGAGGTAAATACCTATCAAGAGGACTGGGGGGCCAGCCCTAACTTTGCCAGAATATATGAGGTCACTGAATCTTTTTCCTGTATTGGATTTAGCTTCTTGTCATGACATTTCTAAAGTTCACAGAGACAACAATTTCTACCCTTTTGGGTAGCTTCATCCGGCCACCGCGCAGGAAAAGAATTTCCCTTCTCTTGCTCCAGCCTCCAGCATGACTTTAAGCCTTACATCTGGAAAATGACGGGCTGGCCTGCCTCAGATTCCAGAAGTCTGGTTTTCCTGAGGCTTGAATCCAAAATTCTATGAACCTTCAGCATGCACCTTCACTACCCAAACCGCAGCTACAGTAATGGTTACAATAGCAAGTTTTAATTAGATCCAACTTGAGTTAGTCCACCTCAATCACTGCCCTTACAGACACTAGCTGGTGGCCAAACTAGTCTCCACATCAATTAATGAGTTGCCCTCCAAACCTCGTGAAAAATGAGCCACTAGTTTCCACCCAAGGAAAATTGTTCCAAATTATGCTTCCTGTCCTGAAGTGAAATTCCAAACTGCATGATCCTAGACATTTCAGTGTTTGAGGATGAGAATAAAGATTATGGAAACTTCATAGTGACAGCTAAATCAAAATTATAAACTGTCATACGTAAGATAAATGTATCCTCTCTTTTAACTGTGATCTTAGCTTACATGTACTTAGGTGGTGAGAATTACAATCATTAGCTGAATGTTTATGTTCTTTATTGATTTTACATTATAATGTCATACAATCAGGGAGAGAGAGAGAATGAATGACCATAAGATTAATATTGTTGTTTTGGACTGTATTTTTAAAAGTAGGTTTATATGAAATCGGGTCATGAGATCTATTCAGGAGATCTGACAGGAAATCTAGTTTAGTTAACTATTGAAGATCGAATAGAAGACTCCAATTCTTTTTCTGAAACGGAGGGTTATTCTTTTCCCAAGTTATGATGACAATGGAGGAGCAGGTGATGGAAATAGCCAAAGACACAGACCTGGAGCGACTATTTACACCTTGGGACAATGGCAACTGTTTCTAATTCCACAATGAAAAGATCCTGAGTCTCCTGCAAACCAGAAAGCTGTTACTGATATTAAATGATGAACAGTTTGCTGCAATTTATTTGTGTTTCAAAGATTAAAGATCAGAGATACTTTATTAGCCTTTATACATGTTCGAAACCATAGAAAGCAGGAGCAGGAGTATATCATTTGGCCCTTTGATCAACAATTCATCATCACACTGAGTACCCTGTTTCAGCTTTCTCCCCATACCCTTCGACTCTTTAGCCCCAAGAACGATATCTAACTCCTTCTTGAAAATTTTCAGTAATTTGGTCTCAACTGCTTTCTGTAAGAATTCCACAGGCTCACCACTCAGCGAAGAAATTTCTCATCTCCGTTCTCACATCCTTAAACTGTGGCCCCTGGTTCTGGACTCATTGGTCACTGGGATAATTTTTCCTGTGCTTTCCCTGTCTAGTCCTATTAGAATTTTATAGGCTTCTGTGAGAAAGCTTCATTCTTCTAAGTTCCACAGCAAATTGTTCCTAACCAATTCAGACATTTATCGTACTGCCATCCCATGAAACCCACTGCACTCTATCCATAGCTCGAGCATCCTTCCTCAGATAAAGAGACCAAAACTGCATACAATACACCAGTTGTGGTCTCACCAATGACCCAGTCTGTGCAGCAAGACATCCCTGCTACTGTGTTAAAATCCTTTTGTTACGAAGGTCAACATACCACTTGCCTTCTTTGCCACCTGCTGTAAGGGGCCTACATGCTTACATTAAGTGACTGGTGTACAAGAACACCCAAATCTCGTTACACATTCCCCTTTCCCAATTTGTTGCCTTTCAGATAATAATGTGCCTTCCTGTTTTTGCTACCAAAGTGCATAACCTCACACTTATCTACATTATACCTTATTTGCCCAATCACTTAACTTGTCAAAGTCACATTGAAGCAACTTCCTCACAGTTCACCTTCGCACTCAGCTTTGTGTCATCTGCCAATTAAGATATTATATTCAGTTCCCTTATCTAAACCATTAATAGATGGGTTCCAAACATCAAGTCCTGTGGTACCTCACTAGTCACCGCCTGCTGCTTGGAAGAAGTCCCAGTTATTCCTGTGCTTTTCTTCCTTTCTGTCAATCAGTTCTCTATTTATACCAGTACACTAACTCTAATCCCATGTGCCTTAATTTTACAAGTTAATCTCTTTTCTGGGGCCATATTGATAGCCTTCTAGAAGTGCAAGTAAACCATATCCACATCCAGGTCTAAAGAGGGGGCTCTGGACCCAAAACACTAACTCTGTTTCTCTCTCCACTGTTGCCAGTCCTGTTCAGATTTTCTAGCAATTTCTGATTTTGTTTCACACCCACTGGCTCTACCTTAGCAAATCTGAGTTACATTTTCAAAAAATTCAGATACATTTGTTAAGCATGATTTCCCTTTTGCAAATTTATGCTGACTCTGTCCAACCAATTCTCTGCTGCAGCTCCTCCATGTGTACTTTACATGTTTGCACAAGATAGAGGTTAGCTAGACTTGCACCTTAAGCATCATTCATAACGTTTAGTTTGAAGACCTAAGCTCAAGAGGAGTTAGACCAAGGCTGAAAGTTTCATCGAGCTGGGGCTTGAGGAAGAATTTCCAATAAAACTTTGACTGTAGAACCAGAATGAACAATGTAATTAAGTTGTGGCTTTTGGCTATCTTTAAAAATATAAAGGGGCACATTCTGTTCCATAATTTAAAATATAAAATTCCAACAAAAATCAACTTGTACTTAATCTGTAGTGGTCCTTTATTTTATTCATTTGATATAGTAAAGTTTTAAAACATAAAATTTCATTGCGTGGCTTTCTTTCAGTTAATTACACTTCATTTAACTTTGCCTTAAAATGTCACCAGTCTTTATGGAGATCATAGGAACATAGGTCTAGGAGCAGAAGACCATTTGGTCCTTTGAGCCTGCTCTGCATTCAATAAGACCTTGACAAACATGGTTGTGGTCCAAAGTCTACCTTCTTGTCCAAGCCATAACACTTGACACCCTTGTCTATCAAAAATATACCTAACACAGCTTTGAATAACTTCTATGAGCCAAATTCTGCTAGTTTCTGTGAGGAGAATTTCAAAGACTCCTAATATTCTGCAAGAAATAATAAAATTCTCATCAATCTTAAAAGCAAGGCTTCTTATTCTTAAATTATGGGCCCTATTTCTAGCCCATCCTACCAGAGAGGAGGCATTCGCAGAATCCACCTTGTGAATTCCCTTCAGTATTATAAGTGTTATAAATTATAATAAATGCTTTGCCCTTTCTGATTTTTGAACCAGAACACGTTTCTATTTAGGGATGACGTGCCGTTACAGCTGTATTATTACTGATACACTTCATATCGTGGTATTATCACATTCTGGAGAAGTGTGAAATTGTGTGTTTGAGGAGGGTAAACAAAGCAAAGGAATGCATAATAAACAGATGGTATTAACAGGGATACAGGAAGTGAGAGACCATGGAGTGCATGTTGTTGAAGGTGGCAAGACAGGAAAATAAAATTGATGATGAAGGTTTACTTGTTGCTTTCCTTCATTGGACAAAGCATCAAATACAAAAGCGGGAAATTAATGCTGTAACTATGCAAAACATCGACTAGGCCAAAGCTGGAGTTAATGTACAATTCTGGTTACCACATTACAAGAATGACATAATTGCTCCAGAGACAGTACAAGGAGATTTACAAGAATTTAGATTTTCTGTCAGGGACTGAAAATTGCAGCTCAGGGAAGATCAGATAGGCTAAGGCTGTTTTCCTTCAAGCAAAGGAGGCTGAGGGTTGACTCAATTGAGGTGTACAAGATTTTGAGGGGCTTGAATACAGAGGACGGGGAAGGTGCTTCCCCCAGCAGAGAGATCATTATTGAGTGCACAGATTTAAATTGACTGATTTAAGGATTAGAGAGGACATGAAGAAAACCTTTTTCACTGAGAAGGTGGTGGGTATCTGGTATTTGCTGGTCAGGTTGGTGCTTGAGGCAGAAGCTGAAAACTTGGAATCTGGATGTGCACTTCAAGTGCTGCAACTGCAGAGCTTTGGACAGGTGCTAGAAAGTGGGATTAGAATGGCTGATTATTTTATATAGTTGGTATGGGCATGATGGATTGAAAGTGCTTTTTTCTGTGCTGTAATGTTTCTATGGTTCCATGCATTCAAAGAATGAAACACACGTATTAAAATAAATAAGATGCTAGATTTAATGAAACATTAGTATTCAAATAAAGAAAAAGACACTGGTAATAACATTAAATGAAAGGGTGCTCAATTTTTGTAAAATCGACTTCAATAAGAGAACTCAATACTGTACGCTACACATTAATCAAAACACAACTTAAAAAAGTCACAATTGCTCAGTCTTGATTTGAAAGAGATTTTAGTTCAAAAAATTTAAAGACAAAAATTACAACTTGGCTATCATTATATTTCTCTTCCATCCAAATGCATTTAAACAGCTTCAATAGAATAGCAGATCAGATCCCCTCTACAGCTGGTCAGTGTGAATCTCTAACTAGTCTAATGTCTCCTCTAAATGCCGTGCAGTTGTAAAGCTATATGATTCTGAATACTTCGACCCTTTTTCCACAGAGTTAGGTATCAATTGTATTTACAACACTTGATGAGAGCTCACTGAAACAATACTTAGCAGATAGGTTTCATTGTCTGAACGGAGCCGAGTTAAGGCCGAGGAAGGCACTGACTCAAGTTCCCTATCACACTGAACCATATGCCAAATATTCAAACATAGACGCTTTATCACACAAAATCAGGAGCCATGGCTTCCCTGTAAAAATCTCACTTCAGGTACACTGTTCATTGTGTCACTTGACTGGGGACGTGTTTGATGTATTGACTTTTCACAATCAGTACAGATGGGAACTAACAAATGTGGTGTGGCATATAAAGTTATTAAAATTTAATAAGTGACATTATTTTAAAAAAAGCAGAATCCAGAGACCCCCAATTACTGTTACCTATTCAAGACTGTTTTGGGATGGGAAAGATATTATTGGAGCTGAAGATGGTGGAGTGAACTTTTCATTAAACTACAGTAAAAGGAAAGATAAAGTTGCCATTATCTTACCAGACCATAGGGCTGATCTCTCATTAGGCAGTGAAGCGATTAATGGTGGTGTAATCTGAAGTTACTGCTACTCTGTATTGCAAACCAGCTGTCCAGCCAACCGCGCTAAACTGATTCCTTAACTATAGTAATGCTATAATGATACAACAAATGAACAATATTCCAATTTTTCAATGGCAGAGTATTTATTAAAATATTTACTTTCAAAACCTTTGAAATGCACCCCCTCCCCAAATATTACGTAAACTACATCACACAAAATAAGTTTTGCATTATTTATTGAACTGGAGGTTTTTTAGGTGCAGAAATATTTAACCTTCTCTCAAGTAGATTTATAACTGAAGCTAGGGGTTTATATTTCATGAGCCAGTGATATGCGAAGATAAAGCTTCAGAATACAAAATCAGAAAACAGAAAGCTTATTGGTTGACTGTCAACTATTTCTACTGAGGAAACGAATAGTAACAAACTGTACCATTTATAAATTATCATTTTCATAACTGGAGGTTAATTTTAATCATAAAAACTCACCGGTAGGGAAAACGTAATACCTGCTTACACATTTTCCAGAGTGAAGCAGGTCAATTTGACTTGGATAAGTATGGATTAATCAAGGAGAATCAATAAAGGCTTTTTTAAAGGTCAATCTGAGTTTGATTTATGTGCTAATTTTTTATTATGAGAAAATGGAGATGATGGATGAGGGCTGTGCAGGAAATGGTATGTCTATGAACTTTTAAAAAGCACTGGTAAGTACAATGTGAGAGGCTCATTTGCAAAATTACAAAAGGGGGGAGCAGTATGGATACAAAATTGGTTGAAGGATTGATATGAATATTGAGAAACTGGCAGCTTTTTAGAGTGGAGATATTCAGCAGATCCTCAGAACTACTAAGGAGTACGAGTGATTCTGATGCATATTAATGATTTGAACATGGTTTTCAAAGGCTGATTGCCCAAAAGACACAACCTGGAAATAAGTAGCAAAGATGGTCATAGACAGAGAGGGTACACACAAGGTTGTGGTAGCAAATGAAAGTCAATGCAAAAATATGATGGGATACAGTAGGAAGAATGAGAAGGGACATCAGCTTTATGCAATGTTTTAAAGTGGTAGCAAAGAGAGACCTGGGATATTTACAAACAGATCTTTTAAAGTTAGACGTTAAGAAAGCAATTAGAGATTTGAGACAGCAATTGAGTTCCTGGGTTTTATAAATATAAGCTTAGGGTACATTATTCATGCATTTATCCTAACCATTAATAAAGCAGAAGTTTTACCTTGGCTAGAGCACTGTGTCCGATTCTGCACTCCACACTTTATGATCTTCCTAAAGTCTTTGGATAAATATACTACAATTATTCTAGACATGAAAGATTACTGATATGTAGAAGACTAGATAAACTGGGTTTATTCTCCTTGAAGCAGAGGAGATTAACAACCGTCGATGAGGCAATTTGTTCAAAATAGACAGTATGGTGGCTCAGTGGTTAGCACTGCTGTCCCAAGTGCCAGGGACCGTGTTCGATTCCACCTTGCGGTGACTCTCCATGACTGCGTAGGTTTCCACTGGGTGCTCTAGTTCCCTTCCGCAGTCCAAAAATAACACGTTAGGCAGACTGATCATCTAAATTGCCCACAGTGACTAGGGATGTGGAGGCTAGATGGATTAACCATGGGGAATGTAGGGATAGGGTTAGGGGTTAGATTTAGGTGGGATGCTCTTCAGAGGATTGGTGTGGACTTGACGGCTGAATGGCCAGTTTCCACACTGTTGGGATTCTTCAGTAAGGGGTGACCTTATTGAGGAGTTCAAAATTATGAACAATTTTGACAGGGTAAAGAAGGATATTCTGTTTCCACTAGTTGGTATGGCAGTAATTAGGGAGTCACAATTTCAAGATTGTTAGCAAGACAGCAAGGCATGAGATTACGATAAAAATCTTTACTCAGAGTTGTTAGGATTTGGAAAGCACTGCCTGGGAGAGTGGTGTAGGTGAATTCCAGTGGAGATTTGAAAACAGAACTGGGCATACATTTGAAAGTGATGAATTTAGAGGGTTATGGAGATTTGACTGGAAAATGGGATAGGCTGGGTAGCTCTTTTAGGAGCCGGTACAGATAAAATAGAGTGAATGGCCTTCTCCTGTGCAGTAAAGTTCAGTGACAAACTGAGGCTGTTCTCTATAGAGTAGATATTAGAAGAGATTTATTAGAGGTATTTTAAATAAACAAAGTGTTAGAGTGGATATATACTGAAAAACTGCTTCAAAGACAGATGGGGTGTTAATTGCAGGGCACAGATTTAGATGCTTCACAGACGAACTAACAGCAAAAAAAACTTGAATGATTCGGATTTTGAACATACTGGCTCATGGGCTATTGTTGCATTTGTACCATTATCTATCAAAATAGGAACTGAGGAAATACTTGTAGAAAGAACGCAGAATTATAGTAAAACGATTCAGGAAGTAGAATTGCTGGACTGCATTTTCAAATGACTAATATTTGGCAAATGGTCTCCATCGATATTGTTCTATTGAGCGATAATGAATGTTCTAAATGGTTCTATTCTTGGAGCATGACCTTAATTTTCTCTGTTAAAAGTTGATTATACACTGTGCAATTTCATATTTTCTGTCGCTAGAATATAGAACATAGAACAGTACAGCACAATACAGGCCCTTTGGCCCATGATGTTGTGCTGACCCATTATCCTACTAAGATCAAACTAGCCTGCATACCCTCCATTTCACAATCCCTCATGTGCCTAATCCAAGAGTTGTTTAAAAGTGTCTAAAGTATCTGACTCCACTACCACTACTGGCAGCACATTCCACATGCCCACCACTCTCTGTGTGAAGAACCTACCTCCAATCACCTTAAAATTATGCCATCTCGTAATAATAATTTCCACCCTGGGAAAAAGTCTCTGACTATCCATTCTATCGATCTTTATCATCTTGTAAACCTCTATCAAGTCACCCCTCATCCTTATTCACTCCAAAGATAAAAGCCCTAGCTCCCTCAAACTTTCCTCATAAGATCTGCCATCCAATCCAGGCAGCATCCTGGTAAATCTCCTCTGCACCCTCTCCAAAGATTCCACATCTTCTTTGTAATGAGGTGACCAGAACTGAACACAATATTCCAAGTGTGGTTTAACCAGAGTTTTATAGAGCTGTAGCATAACCTCACAGCTCTTAATGCCAATGGAAGCCAACACACCAACACACCATACGCCTTCTTTACAACCCTATCAACTTGGGTGCAACTTCGAGGGATCTATGGACATGTACCCCAAGATTCCTCTGTTCCTCCACACTGCTGAGAATCTCGCCATTAATCCTGTATTTTGCATTCAAATTTCACCTTCCAAAATGAATCACTTCACACTTTTCCGGGTTGAATTCCATCTGCCACTTCTTTGTCCAGCTCTGTATCCTGTCAATGTCCCACTGCAACCTACAACAGCCCTCCACGCTTTCCACAACTCCACCAACCTTTGTGTCATCGGCAATTCATGTGAAGTTTCTAGTTGTCTCAAGGATATTCTAACATGGAGCAGAAATTATATTTTTAGCTATCATATTCTCTGGTGATTTACACCAGCGGACTTTAATTCATACTTTGAATGAATATAAAACAATCTAATTTGCATTTCAATTAAAGAATCACAACTATAACTACATTATCAAGTCAAAAAAATTGCCCACAAGGGAGAAAATGTTTCACATCAGGGCAAAGCAATCAAAAAATTTAAATAACTCCACCCTTGGTTTGTTGATGGGCACCTCTCCTACTTCCTGGGTGCTATCAGGCTGCCGGGCCTCATCTCCTTGCTGGGGGTGAGAGAAAAGGAGCATGTGACACTTAGTGCTAACCAAATAATGGTCGTCAGCGGCATTGCAACAGCATGTGGGGTGTTGACACGTCAGGTATGTGAAAGGGAACCTCACCAAAGGTCTGGCAGCATCTGTGAAGAGAACATTCTGAGGAAGGGTCACCAGACCTGAAACATTAGCTCTGATTTCTCTTCACAGATGCTGCCACACCTGCTGGGCTTTTCCAGCAAATTCTGTTTTTGTTTGATTGTCAACATCCGCAGTTCTTTCACTCAGCTAGATGAGTTAGGCATGGTAAATGTGGAATAGGGTGGGAGTCTAGTTCTGGAAGGGATGCTCTTTGGATGAGCCGAATGGCCTCTTTCCCCACTTCAGGGATTCTATGTTTCTTTGACCAACGGCTGAATTTCACTAGCCAACTCTGGTTTCTGGCATAAATCAGAACATTATACTACTTAAAGCCTTATACAAACCAAAAAAAATTCTGCATAGTGTAATAAAAGCAATACAGCATAATCATAATACAAATCAATCGTAAGATCTTTAAATTACGGTGCTGATAGAGAAAATGCTTCAGAAGTGAAATCAATTTTTTGGGCTGAAGTCATATTTCTCTGTGCTTCGAATGCATTTTGTGTCATGTTAGAAATGTGGTATAAAAACGCTTAAAAACTAATTGCCATCTATAGAAGTCACTCACTTCAGTGAGCGTTGCAGCAAATCGTTCACAACTCTAAAAAATTCAGTCTGCATGAGAAAATCTATTTATAGTATCTTCATCAAAGCAACACGTCAGCACCCATCTGTAAAACATTCCTCAACTACTAGTAATAAAATGGAGCTGAATTACACACAAATGATTAGATGAAAATACTGATGCTAATTCTTCCTTTCTAGAAGTTGCTGTGAAATTGTTGAAACTAATTATTTCAAGATTATAACTACTCTTGAAGTTCACCTAAGAGCTAACTGCAATTCAATCTGCAGCTTGCATTTATAAGGTGTTGATGACAACATTTTATCAATTGACGTTAAATATCAATGTTAAATATGAAATTTAACATTTTAATCTTGAAGCGTTTCTACTGGACTGTACGCTCTACATACTAGTACAAGTGCTATCACTACATAGTAATATAACCATTAGAACTGGATATCAAATAACTTCTACCTGCTTTGTTCCACCATAACTTTGGCTTTGAATAGACCTACACAGTGTCTTACGACAAATAAAAGTAGCAGCAATAATTAAAGAGCATGTGAGCATATAAGTAACTAAATTGTCTCATTTTCTGTTGCTGTCCCAAACTGGAAAGCTCCATCTTAACATGTGGATGTGGTGTATCTGGATTTCCAGAATGCATTTGGCACCAAAGGCTGCTACATAAGATGAAGTTGCATGGTATTACAGGTAATGTATTGGCATGGATAGAAGATTGGTTGACCAGTAGAAAACAAACAGTAGGGGTAGATGGGTGTTTTTCTGATTGGCGGTCAGTGGCTAGTAATCTGTCTCAGGGATCAGTGTTGGGGCTGCAATTGTTTACAATTTACATAGATGATTTGGAGTTGGGGTCTAAATGTGGTATGTCAAAATTTGAAGATGGCACTAAGGTGAGTAGTAGAGCAAAGTGTGCAGAAGGCACTGAAAGTCTGCAGAGGGATATAGATAGTCTAAATGAGTGGGCAAAGGTCTGGCTGATGGTGTACAATGTTGATAAGTGTGAGGCCATACACTTTGATAGGAATAACAGGAAAATGGACAATGTTTTAAATGGTAAAAAAATTACAGCACACTGCTGTGCAGAGGGACTTGGGTGACGTTGTGCATGAATCGCTATAAGTAGGGTTGCAGGTGTAGCAGTAATTAAAAAGGCAAATGGAATTTTGTTTGTCATTGCTTGATGGATGGAGTTTAAAAACAGGGAGGCTATGATGCAGCTGTATAAAGTCCTGGTGAAGCCACACCTGGAGTACTGTGTGCAGTTTTAGTCTCCTTACTTGCAAAGAGATATACTAGCACTGGAGGGGGTGCAGAGGAGATTCATTCGGTTGATTCCAGAGATCAGAAGGTTGGCTTATGAGGACAGACTGAGTAGACTGGGATTACACTCATTAGAATTCACAGGAATGAGGGGAGATCTTATAGAAACATGTAAGATTATGAAGGAGATGGATAAGGTAGAGGCAGGGAGGTTGTTTCCGTGAGCAGGTGAAACTAGGACTAGAGGGCATCGCCTCAAATTAAAGGGAAGCAGATGTAGGATTGAGGTCAGGAAGAACTTATTCACCTAAAGGGCTGTGAATCTATGGAATTCCCTGCCCAGTGAAACAGTTGAAGCTACCTCGCTGAATGTTTTTAAAGCAAAGCTGGATAAATTTTTGAACAGCAAACGAATCAAGGGTTATGGTGAGTGGGCGGGTAAGTGGAGCTGAGTCTCAAAAACATCAGCCATGATCTTATTAAAGGGCAGGGTAGGCTTGTGGGGCCAGATGGCCTACTCCTGCTCCTAGTTCTTATGTTCTTATGTCTGATCCCAATTTTCATTGGTCATTTTAGACTCTTCCCCTTCTCAACTCTTATGCATCCATTGCTGGGGATAGGCTATTCATCACTATCTTGAATAAGACAGCTTCCCCCATATCCTGCTTTCTTCAATAGATTCTAACACATTTTCCATTACATCTGTTTTGACAATACCACTAACCTTAAATGATTTTGATGTGTGTCTTTTTCCTTAACTGGGGATGACCCTCCAGCATAGCTGAAAGGGCTGCCCATTATATTTCTTCCATTTTCGCTCTGATTCTTTAACCCCTACCACCTCTTAGAGCCGTGACTGGGTTCTGCTTATCCTCACCTTCACTCCACCAGTCATACATTCAACAGCTCAGCTTCTGCTATCGACAAACACATTTTTTGCATTGTTGCTTCGCACTTTGGCTGTTACTTCTGCAACAATTTGCTCCACTCTGCACTAATGAGTAACATCTGCTGTTCTTTCCAAGGCACTCTCCTATGCAAGTGTAACAGTTGCAACACGTGTCATCTTATGTTTTCCCTCCCCACCACTCATAACCTAATAACTATTTTTTGAACTTGAAATGTATGCTACAACGTTACACTGTTCATAACTGAGTCTGCCCTAAATTGTGGAGACCAAACATTAGATCAGGTGAGCACTTTGTGTTACAAATTCAATCTCCCAACAAGACTCTAAACTTTGGCTGATCCTTACGATAATTTTCTCTTCACATCCAACAACACTCGTGAAGTTTGAGCAACCGTAACACACTTTTCTTTGGTACTTACAGTCTTCTGGACTGAGTTCAACAATTTCAGATTGTAATCTCTGAGACTTCTTTGTGACAGCAACTGATGGTGGTGATTTTGAGATTTCCATTTACAATCCCTCTAGACTCATTTCATTTCATTAATTGACCCATTAAAACAACTACTTTTGCCTTGACATAGTAGCCTTTTAATCATTTAACTTTCCCTGCCTTCTACCCAATCAAGACATTTGTTTTTGTTCTGTGCATAAACAGTCAGACTGTTGATAAGTTGCTGGAAATAGTAAAAAACGACTTGCATCCTTCTGTTCTCTGATAAGCAGATTCTGTAGCTCAAGTCATGAACAAAATGAGTTTTATAAGTAATTGAAGTGGTAGAAATTAAACTTAAACAAAGCAAAAACAGTAATGACTTACTTCATCCATAAAATCTGTTTCAAAACAAAACCTGATTTCAAATAAAAACTCTGATTGATGGTGTTACATTGAATTCATACAATGTCTACAACGTGGAGCTTAGATAAGAATTGAGATAATCATGCTCCCAGCTGATTAACTACTGAACCAAAAATGGGAGATAACAAAGTGTGAAGCTGGATGAACACAGCAGGCCAAGCAGCATCTCAGGAGCACAAAAGCTGACGTTTCGGGCCTAGACCCTACATCAGAGAGGGGGATGGGGAGAGGGTTCAGAAATAAATAGGGAGAGAGGAGAAGGTGGACCGAAGATGGATAGAAGGGTATAGGTGGGGAACCATTCTAACTCCCCCTCCCATTCCTTGGACGACATGTCCATCATGGGCCTCCTGCAGTGCCACAACGATGCCACCTGAAGGTTGCAGGAACAGCAACTCATATTCCGCTTGGGAACCCTGCAGCCCAATGGTATCAATGTGGACTTCACAAGCTTCAAAATCTCCCCTTCCCCCACTGCATCCCAAAACCAGCCCAGCTCGTCCCCTCCCCCCACTGCACCCTAAACCAGCCCAGCTCATCCCCGCCTCCCTAACCTGTTCTTCCTCTCACCTATCCCCTCCTCCCACCTCAAGCTGCACCTCCATTTCCCACCTACTAACCTCATCCCGCCTCCTTGACCTGTCCGTCTTCCCAGGACTGACCTATCCCCTCCCCACCTCGACTCTCCTCTCCACCTATCTTCTCCTCTATCCATCTTCTGTCCGCCTACCCCACTCTCCCTATTTATTTCAGAACCCTCTCCCCATCCCCCTCTCTGATGAAGGGTCCAGGCCCGAAACATCAGCTTTTGTGCTCCTGATATGCTGTTTGGCCTGCTGTGTTCATCCAGCTTCACACTTTGTTATCTTGGATTCTCCAGCATCTGCAATTCCCATTATCTCTGATCACAACTGTTAAATGGGAGCCTTGCTAAGACCTCTTAATGTAAGGTGTGAACTACTTATCATGCAGATCTTGTTCATTTTCTGTATTATTTGTGCACATAACAAAATACCAACATACATAGTCTCTTCTGTCAGGAAGCAAAGCAGATTTTCTATTCATTACACTTACATAACAGGTTTTAAAAAGATGCAGTAAAATAAATAATAAATGAAGATTCATAAAGACCTGGCATCCTGATATAACTGTGTAACATTTCTGCATCTCAGCTCCTCTAAGACATGTGTAAACTTTCAACTTTGTCAGATTACACCATGGACAAAGATAATAGGAACTGCAGATGCTAGAGAATCCGAATAACAAAGTGTGAAGCTGGATGAACACAGCAGGCCAAGCAACATCTTAGGAGCAGGAAAGCTGACTTTTCGGGCCTAGATCCTTCATCATCATTTCTAATGAAAGATCTAGGCCTGAAACATCAGCTTTCCTGCTTCTGAGATGCTGCTTAGCCTGCTGTGTTTATCCAGCTCCGCACCTTGTTACATCATGGACAAAGTTACTTTATTCCACTTCTTTGTAACTGTTATATATTCAGAAGGTTTTTTTATGTTCGTTACAAAAGATAAATAATTACCTTTCTTTCTTTTAAAGACATCTTGCCAACGTATTTGCACAGCTTGCTTTGCAATACATTGGAGGAAATTTTCATTTTGACTTCATCCCCCATAAGAATAACCAACTTAATGCGTGGATTCTTCTCCCAAACACGAGCAAATGCATTAAAAAAAAGCAAAAAAAAATTGCATGTGTAATTCCATCTTACTTACGAGGTCTTCTGATACTTCAAATGCCATTTTAACAGAAGGAAAGGGCAGTTTTTTTAAAAAAGGATACAAATTTTGATACAGTGGAATTAGTGACTTTAGAGCTCGACTTGCATTGATTGCTGTAGCTCGAACTAGATTTGGTAGAACTTTCCCATCCACAATAGCACCATCAAAGAGTGGGCCAAAAAATGGTACCTGTTCAAAAGAAGATTACTTGGTTCAGTTTTACCAAATAATTTATCTCATATCACTGCAATTAAGTTATACAAGATTTCTGATAGCTGCATCCAGTTTTTTTAAAAAAGATTTATCTCACTTCAATAGAAACAAATGCTAAAAATGTGATTGACAAATGATAATAGAATCTAATTTAAGTCAATTGGTTCTGTTCGCTATCTGAGTGGAATGCAGTTCACTCCTCTCCTTCGCTATACTCTATCGGTACTTTGGAACTTCTGCACTCATTCAACTCTTCCTGTTTGAGCATTCCCAACATTACTTGGTCCACCATCATTGGCAGTGCTTTCAGCTACCTTGGCTCCAAGCTTGAATTCCTTCCCGAAACCTCACCCACTGGTTTTAGTATGCTCCTAAAACCTTCCCAACAATACTGCTAGAAACTGCAACTGAGACAGCTAAGAGCACTAAATCACAAGTCATTTTCAAAGGGTAACACATACCAGAGTATCAATGTAAGGCAACAATAGGTAATTATGTAATATCATTAGGACATAGAAAATTGTTGGCACCTGGGAGAAAAATCTGTGAAACTCCCAGCTTTGGCAGAAACCGACAAGTGATAATATTGAGGGCTTTGCAGGGTAAACAACTGAGTGCCTCGGTCAATGCTGTTATCTGTCTAGTTTCATTCTTTTCCTTAGATTTTGTAGCTGTTTGACATAGCTGAGAGGTTTGCTGGGCTACTTTAGCAGGCACTGTGGGTGGTCAGACCAAGTCTGGGTGGCAGATTTTCTTCCGTGATGCGTGTTATTGAACCTGATGGAGCTTTTATGATAGATCAACAAGAATTCTGTTCTCACTATTAGGTTCGCTTCTCGTTAACATTTCAACATCTGTTTTCTTATAATGTGCCTAGAACATTGGCCTGGTCCCCTGGATTTCTGGCCCAGTGGCATTACCACTGCCTCCCTACTGTTTTCACATAGCACAATTTGTCTTTCAACACAGATAACAAAGTGTGGAGCTGGATGTAGACAGCAGGCCAAGCAGCGCCTTAGGAGCACAAAAGCTGATGTTTCGGGCCTAGTCCCTTCAGCTTTCAACTCAATTAATTTCCTCCAAAAATAGGCTTGCCGTGAGTATCTTCATGGGTTCTAGTATGGCTGCCTTTCATAGAATATGTAGAGCTTGCTTGTAGCATTCTTAATCAGTACACCTCCCTCATCTCTCTTTCTAGTACATCAATGACTACATTGCTGCTGCTTCCTACTCTTACCCTGGACGAGAAAATAATCCTGCCTAACCTAGATCAGGAAGCTGGGAAATCTGCAGTAAGCAACATAGCTTCTGACTCTTCAAAGCCTATCCATCACCTACAAGGTACAAATGAGAAATGTGATGGGATACTGTCCACTTGCCCGGAAGAGGACAGCTCCAACAACATTCAAGAAGTTTGCACCCTTTAGGTCAGAACAACTTGAGTGGGAACCCATGTACCACTAATCCACAATTCAGCTGTATGTACTGTACACAAAATGCATTGCAGCAACTCAAAATAAAGCTACTTTGACAATGTTTTCCGAACACACATCACGTACCACTGAGAAGACCAAGAGAAGGAGATGCATAAGATCACCACCACTTACAAGTCCCACTCCAAGTCATACACCACCCTGCTTGGAGCTTTATCACTGTTCCTTCACTGTCCACTGGGTCAAAATCCTCAAACTCCCTACGAGTAGAACTGTAGAGATGTACCTACACCAGAGACTTCAGCAGTTCAGGGGGCAGCTCATCACCACCATCTCAACTATATACAGGGGAAAGCAAAAAATGATGGTCTTGCCACCATGCTCACAAACCATGAAAGAATTTTAGAACTTCACTGATGTTCTTCGTAATTTCCATCCTTCTTCCCTTCGACCTTGATGTATCTCAGACTCTCCCATCCCTTCTCTTCCCAGTCTTCATTTCTGGCTTACAATTGATATTCACTACAAGTCCATGGGCTCCCGTAGTTACCTTGACAAGACTTCTTTGCTTTCAACGTGTCTTCCATTCTTTTCAACTTCAACAGAAATTTCCCAAGGTTCCTTAGGCACCACCTTCCAGGCCCATTACCGAGAGTGTTGGTAAGGACAAGAGCTCCAGATACATGGGAACACTACCACCACCACTTGCAAGTTCCCCTCCAAGTCACCATCCTGACTTGGAAAGATATCATGTTCCTTCGATGTTGCTTGGTCAAATACCGGAATTACCTCCCTAGTGGCATTGTAGGTCTACCTATACCAAAAGCAGTGCTTCAAGATGGCTAACAACCATCTTTTCAATGGCAACACATTCTGGTCCAGCCAAGAATGCTCACATTCCATGCAAGAACAAAAGCCTATGGATTAGAATTAGAATATTCTTTATTGTTACATGTACTCCAGAACAGAAGTACAGTTTTTACAATGGCTGCCTTTAATGGGATTCTTTCCCAGTGTGCAAGGAGGGCTTTCTGTGTCTGATTTTGTTCAAGGGCCATTGCTCTATTCCTTTCCCTCCCTCCCCACTATGATTCTCCTTGTTATCACTTTTCACCTCAGCTGCCATCATAGTCAACAGATCACCCTTTGTGAGTTCTGCCACCTCTACCATGATGTCACCAAAAAATTCTTTCAGCGTTCCAAAGGGACTATTCCTTCTGAATTCCCTGATTCACTCTCAGACAACCTCCAATTATTAAGCCTGATGGTAAAGTACAAAACTAGGTGCTGATTTCTAGATAACAAAGTGTGGAGCTGGATGAACACAGCAGGTCAAGTAGCATCTTAGGAGCAGGAAAGCTAGAAACTGATGTCCATTTCAAGCCCACTGACTCCCACAGCTACCTAGAATACACCTCCTCCCACCCACCCTCCTGCAAAAATTCCATCCCCTATTCCCAATTCCTCTGCCTCCGCTGCAGCTGTTCCCAGGATGAGGCATTCCACTCCCGCACATCCCAGATGACCAAGTTCTTCAAGGACTGCAACTTTCCCCCCGCAGTGGTCGAGAACGCCCTTGACCGCGTCTCCCGCATTTCCTGCAACACATCCCTCACACCCCGCCCCCGGCACAACCGCCCAAAGAGAATCCCCCTTGTTCTCATATACCACCCCACCAACCTCCGGATACAACGTATCATCCTCCGACACTTCCGTCATCTACAATCCGACCCCACCACCCAAGCTATTTTTCCATCCCCACCCTTGTCTGCCTTCCGGAGAGACCACTGTCTCTGTGACTCCCTTGTTCGCTCCACACTGCCCTCCAACCCCACCACACCGGCACCTTCCCCTACAACCGCAGGAAGTGCTACACTTGCCCCCACACCTCCTCCCTCACCCCCATCCCAGGCCCCAAAATGACTTTCCATATTAAGCAGAGGTTCACCTGCACATCTGCCAATGTGGTATACTGTATTCATTGTACCCAGTGTGGCTTCCTCGACATTGGGGAAACCAAGCGGAGGCTTGGGGACCGCTTTGCAGAACATCTCTGCTCGGTTCGCAACAAACAACTGCACCTCCCAGTCGCGAACCATTTTAACTCCCCCTCCCATTCCTCAGACGACATGTCCATCATGGGCCTCCTGCAATGCCACAATGATGCCACCCAAAGGATGCAAGAAGAGCAACTCATATTCCGCTTGGGAACCCTGCAGCCCAATGGTATTGATGTGGACTTCACAAGCTTCAAAATCTCCCCTCCCCCCAATGCATCACAAAACCAGCCCAGCTCATCCCCTCCCCCCACTGCATCCCAAAACTAGCCCAGCCTGTCTCCGCTTCCCTAACCTGTTCTTCCTCTCACCCATCCCTTCCTCCCACCTCAAGCTGCACCTCCATTTCCTACCTACCACCTCATCCCGCCTCCTTGACCTATCCATCTTCCCTGGACTGACCTATCCGCCCCCTACCTCCTCACCTACACTCTCCTCTCTACCTATCTTCTTTTCTCTCCATCTTTGGTCCGCCTCCCCCTCTCTCCTTGTTTATTCCAGTTCCCTCTCCCCATCCCCCTCTCTGATGAAGGGATGTAAATGGGCCCGAAACATCAGCTTTTGTGCTCCTGAGATGCTGCTTGACCTGCTCTTGGATTCTCCAGCATCTGCAGTTCCCATTATCACTGCTGGTTTCTTGAAATGAGTTTATTTATAAAACGCAGCATCGTGTACGTTAGCCTTCTGTCTATCCCCCCATTGTCCCAGCTATCTCTCTTTATAAATGCTCTCGGTGCTTAATTAAGCAAAATCCTTCACTTGATATATCTAACAATATATTGAACATGAGATCACAAATTCTCCTTGTTGCTTTCAAAAAGCCTTGTAAGATATTCAAACAATTACAAAACTGATCAAAGAGAATATATTTCATATAACCCATAACAATTCAAAATGTGAAATTTCCAAAGGGTCTAGACCCAAAAAGTCATCTTTCCTGCTTCTCTGATGCCACCTGGCCTGCTGTGTTCATCCAGCTCTACACTTTGTTATCTCAGATTCTCCAGCATCGGCAGTTCCTACGATCTCGGTAACAATTCAAAATGTCCCTCTTCCCATACCTTCAACAATTTATTCAATTGCCTTCCTTTTTGTAAAAAAGGTCTGCCAATTTAGTGACTGATGTCAATTTATTTTATCTGGGAGATCCCTTTTCCTCTTAACATTCATTTTATGGACACGAGGTCAATCTTTAATCCTTTCTCAATCAATGTCTTTGTAGAATATATACTATCCTATAGCGAACTACTACAAACTCTTCTGAGAATGTCATGAATGTGATTTCATTCAAAATGTTTAATCTAATACACCTACCACAGCCAGTGTTCTGAAGCTAGGATACTTTCAAATACACCTTTCATTTTCTTTGCTTATCAGGCTAAAGGGCAATACATCCCATTTTCTCTCTCTGGTTCCTATGAAGGGTAACTGGGCTTGAAATATTAAGTTGGTGTTCTCTACACAGATGTTTCCAGACTTGCAGAGTTCTTCCAACAATTTCTGTTTCTGTTTCAAATCTTCAGCACCCACAGTTTTTTGTTTTATAAAAAGACTTATTTCATGCCTTTTGGGTCAGCCAAGGTTTGAAACCACGGTGCACATTTCTGCAAATTTAAGTTCTTTAACATTCTATCTGCCCTCAGAACTTCAATTGTAGCATGTTTCATCATTATACTAAGTTTCAATATGTCTTAATTAGCATCAAATCTTGTTTGAGTAAACAGTCAATTTAACTATCTAATCATACATATTAACTACCTCGTTTCTTCTTCAATTCAAACATCATCTTTCTGCAATGTTCTTAGTTAACATTTATTTCTGCATATAACTGTTCATTCAAGGTTACTATCAGCCTGTTTTGATTCATCTCTGAGCCTATATATTTAAAAGTACCTGAAGACTGACTTCTAATCTTAAATTGCCCTTTGATTTTGGCTGTTATAAACTGTTCAAGTTGCACAGTATGTCTCCGCAAAATATCAATATACATCATAAAGATGCCCAAGAGTTTCTCTTTGTTCTATTAGAAGATCACTGCTATATCTGTTTATAAAGCAGCAGTGTTTCGATTTGATATCCCAACTCCAGTTAAGAGCAGGAGTTTGCCTGTATACGGCATAGTAGTTTAATCCAAACATTTGATAGAAGAAATAATTCCAAAATTTAATTTCTGCAATCTCATATAAAAGCCTATTAATGTCCATAATATATTCCTTTATAGAATGACTGGTAAGTGATCTTTTGAAATCTATCAAAGCCTAATCTAATCATGGCTCATATTTGGTCACTTTTTGGAAATTTTATCTATACAGCTTCACATAAGCTACAGCTTTGCCTTGTTTCCTCTTCGGCAGGAATTTAACTCAAGTCTACTGGTGGGGTGTGGGGAGGTAGGGTTTCGGTTGCAAGGAAAATTATGGAAAAATTAAAGGTTGGAGGGGCGGCGGATAGGGTTCAGAAGAGCTTATTAAAGTTTCCAGAACAAGTAACAGGACAAGGTCTGGAAAGGTCAGGGAACTAACTTCAGACACAACAATTAAGGGGTCAACAATGAGAAGGCAGACAATCAATGCAGGAATGAAGGTGTTGTACATAAATGCACACAGTATACAAAATAAAGTAAATGAGCTTGTAGTACATTGAAACCTGCAGGTACAACGTCGTGGCTATCACAGAGATGGGACTGCAAGGGGAACAGGGCTGGGAACTAAATGTCCAAGGTTTCACATTCTGTTGAGAAGACATGCAGATGGGCAGATGGGATCGGGTTGCTTTGTTTATAAGAAATGAAATTAAATTGATACCAAGAAATGATATATAGTCAGATGGTGTAGAATTTGTGTGGGTAGAGTTAATGAACAGCAAAGGGAAAAAGACATCAGGGAGTTGTATCCAAGCCTTTTAGCAGTAGTCAGGCTGTGGGGAAGAAAAGGCATGTAAAGGCACTATTACAATAATCATAGTGGAGATTAATATGCAGGTAGACTCAAAATCTGATTGGTAGCTGATTGTGGAATGTGTGCAAGACTTTCTTTTTTGAAACAGCTTGTGGTAGAGTCCATGTGGGAACTAACAATTCTGGACCTAGAGATGTGTAATGAGGCAGTAACAAAAACAATGTTGCTGGAAAAGCTCAGCAGGTCTGGCAGCATCTGTGAAGGAGAAAACAGAGTTAACGTTTTGGGTCCAGTGACCCTTCCTCATGAGGCAGACTTGATTAAAGAGCTTAAAATGAAGAAACCTTTAGGGGGCAGTGACCAAATTACGATAGAATTCACCCTGGAGTTTGAGAGGGAGAAGCTGAAATCAGATTGGTATTACAATTGAGTAAAGGTAACTACAAAGGCATGAGGGAGGAGCTGGCAAAAGCTGATTGGAAGGGGAACCAAGCATGGAAGATGGTGGAGCTGCGTTGGAATTCCTGGGGGTAAATTGGGAGGTACAGCAGAAATTCATCCCAAAGAGAAAGAAACATATTATGGAGAGGATGAGGAAACTATCGCTGACAAAGGAAATCAGGGACAGCACAGACGTAAAAGAAAAAAATCAAATAAAGTGGTGAAGATTAGTGGGAAGCCATTAAAAACCAAGAAAGATTAACTTAACTAAAAAAATAAGAAGGGAGTAGATGAAATATGAGAGTAGGTGAGCTAGCAACATAAAAGAAGTTTACAAGAGTTTTTTTTTGGTATCCAAAAGTTAAGAGAGACATGAATGGATGTTGGACCACTAGTAAATGAGGCTAAGGAACAAAGAAATGCCAGTGAAACTTAAATAGGTACCCTGCATCTGTTTTCACAGTGGAAGACACCAGCAACGTTCCAAAACTTCAAGACAGTCAGGGACAGAGGTGAGCATACTGGCCATCACTAAGGAGGTGATGGGGAAGCTGAAGGTCTAAAATTTGGCTAAATAACCTGGACTAGTGGGACAAAACCCCAGAGTTCTAAAGGAGATACAGGAGGAAATTGTGGAGGTATTGGTGATGTTCTTTCATGAATCACTGGAGTCAGGGGGCGTAGCAGAGGACTGAAAAATGGCAAATGTAATATCCGTTTAAGAAGGGAAGGGGGCAGAGGCAAGAAACTATAAGTCAGTAGGCCTTGCCTCATTCATTGGTAAGATTTTAGAGCCAATCCATAAGGATAAGACTGCACAATACTTGGAAGTACAGGATAAAATACAGCTGAATCAGGATAGCTTCATCAAGGGGAGGTTATGCTTAACAAACCTGTTAGCATTCTTTGAGGAGGTAATGAGCAAGTTGGACAAAAGAGAGCCAGTGGATGTGGTCTATTTGTACGACCAAAAGGCCCTTGGCAAGGTGTCACACAGGAGACTGCCAAATTAGATCAGAGGCCATGGTGTTATGGGCAAGGTACTGGCATGCATAGATGATTGGCTGCATGGCAGAAGCAGAGAGTCGAGATAAAGAGGTACTTTCAAGATGGCAGCCAGTGACTAGTGGAGTTCTGTAGGGGTGCATGTTGGGATCACAACTATTCATGTCATATGTCTGAATGAAGGAACTTAGGGCATTGTTGTTAAATTTACAAATGACACAAAGATAGATGGAGGGAAAAGTCGTAGTGAGGAGGTAGGGAGGCTGAGGAAGGAATTACACAGGTTAAGACAATGGCCAAAAAAGTGGCAGTTGGAAAGTGCAAGGTTATGCTGTTTGGTGGGGAGAATACTGGTGGAGACTTTTTTTAAAAATGGAATGGCTTTTAAAATCTGAAGTGTAAAGGGACTCAGGAGTCCTAGATCAGGATTCTCTTAAGCTTAACATGCAAGTTAGTTTGCAGTTCAGAAGGCAAATGTAATATAGTCATTCATTTCAAGATGGCTAGAATATATGTACAGGGATGTGCTGCTGAGGCTGCATAAGGCCCTGGTTAGACTGCATTTGGAATACTGTGAGCGGTTTTCAGCCTTACATCTAAGGAAAAATGGGTTGGCCTTGGAGGAGATCCAGTGGTTTACAAGAATGATCATGGGATGAATAGCATGTCATATGAGGACCAGTTGAGGGCTCTGGGTTTATACTCGATGGAGTTCAGAAGAACGTGGGGTGATCTCATTGAACATTCTGAGAGGCCTGGATAGAGTGGAAGCAGAAAAGATGCTTCCCCTAGAAGGAAAGGCCGTGCACAGTCTCAGAGTGATGGGTCAACGTTTTAGAACTGAGATGAGGAGGAATTTCTTCAGTCACAGTGTGGTTAATTTGTAGAACTTATTGCCACGGAGAGCCATGAAGGCCAAGTCATAAAGTGTATTTAAGACAGAAATAGTTAGGTGCTTGATTGATAACGAGATCAAGGGTTACGAAGAGAAGGCAGGAGAACGGTTTGAGAAATACACCAGCCATGATCGAGTGTGGGGCAGACTCAATGTGCTGAATGGCCTAATTCTGCTCCTTTATCCTTTTTCTATGAATCTTATTTTTCCATTGGTCAGGAAATCTGAACTCACAAAGCATATGTGGAAAATCATACCCTGACAATAGTTTCAGCCATTCTTTACAAGTGTAAATCAAAATAGAATCTCAGTGCCTGAAAAGAGAACTTATGTGCCAAACCTTACCATTAGACAATCAACCTTTGCTGCTAAGTTAAGTGGATCATAAGTCAGATGGTGAAGTATCAAGCCAGATGGCTCATCCTTTTTTTTATAATAAAGTAATGCTACATTCTGTAAATTAACCTAAATCTGCCTTCTACCTATTACCTCAGTGTCCCAGCCATCTCTACAAGTGCTCTAAGTACTTAATTTTACAATGCCCGTTCTTCTGTATCTTAACAATCTAACTAAGTAATATCACCAGACCTACAGCACGTTTATGTGGAGGTGCAGAAGAAACAACATCTACTCTTCTACTGCATCCTTTTTCATTTCTTAACATTGTTTCATTTAGAATAAATGTTTGGAGTGATTTACTTGTAATTCTTTCAACTTAGCTCGATATATTGTTTACAATGTGGTCTCTTCTACAATGTAGAGATCAAACAGATGGTGTAACCACTTTGTAGAACAGCTCCACTCAATCCGCAAGCCTAAGCATGAGATTTGTGTTGCTTGTCATTTCAATCCTTCATCTTGTTCCCATTCTCACCTCTGTATCCATGGCTTGCTAAAGTTTTCCAATGAAGCTCAAGAAAAGCTTTAAGAACAATCATTCACCTTTGAACATTCTACAACTTTCTAGACTTAACAGCAAGTTCAACAATTTAAAGATCATAATCACTGTAAACATTTGATTTTAAATTCCTTACTTAGTCCTTCATTGTGCACTTTGACAGCTACTATTCAGCTATTCACACTTAATCAGGACACATTTTTGTTTCTCTACTGCATTATTACCATTCCCTTTGGCTGTGTA
The DNA here is from genome assembly GCF_030684315.1 of Stegostoma tigrinum. Lineage (NCBI taxonomy): Eukaryota > Metazoa > Chordata > Chondrichthyes > Orectolobiformes > Stegostomatidae > Stegostoma > Stegostoma tigrinum. The sequence continues at coordinate 56,140,595 of NC_081363.1, forward strand.
CCATGATATCTTTTGTCACTTAATCTTAACCTTCCTTCACAGACTTCCCTTTCTGGTTCTTCCACATCCTCCCTGTCCATTTCCATTTTATTACCTTTACTTATATTTTTCTTTGATCTAATGAAGGGTCATTGACCTGAAATGTTAACCCTGTTTTTATCCACAAATATTGCCCGACTTAGTGAGTACTACCAGTATTGTCTGTTTTGATTTCTAGCATATCTGGATTTTGCTTTTGTGTTAAAAACAAAAAGAACTGCTGATGCTGTAAGTCAAGAACAAAAACAAATTTGCTGGAAAAGTTCATGAGGTCTGGCAGCATCAGTGAAGAAAAAGAAGAGTTAATGTTTTGGATCTGGTGACCCTTCCTCGGAACTCAGTCACTGGGTTGATTGACTTGTAAAGAAGTGGACATTGATTTGTACACTTGTAAAGAATGGCTGAAATTACTGTCAGGGTATGATTTTCCACATATGCTTTGTGAGTTCAGATTTTCTGACCAATGGAAAAATAAGATTCATGGAAAAAGGATAAAGGAGCAGAATTAGGCCATTCAGCACATTGAGTCTGCCCCGCACTTGATCACGGCTGGTATGTTTCTCAACGCATTCTCCTGCCTTCTGTTTGTAACCCTTGATCTTGTTATTAATCAAGTTAACTCTGTTTTTTCCTTCACAGATGCTGCCAGACTTGCTGAGCTTTTCCAGCAACTTTGTTTTTGTTTCTGTGTTGTTGCTGCAAATAAATAACGCGCATTGCAGTTTTGCAAACATAACTTTACTAAAATCATGTGCAAAATATTTTGGTATTCTAATTCAGTTTAATAATTCAACACACTGTAGGATTACCTTACCTCTGGCTTTTTCATTACGTGGATACTGAACATATAATTTTTCATTGGATAAATAACAATCAGGACATCACCAAATTCAGTAGGAATAATTCCTCTTCTGTAGTCTCTTGTATGTTCTGACCAGACAATGTGCACTTCATCATTCCCGAGGTGTCTCAACTGCCCATAACATAAGAAAAAAGGGTAGAGTGGAACAACATAAATTTCAACATTTCACAATTAGAGCAATTATACAAACAATGATACAAGAATCAAAATCTAGCCTTAGTTCAAAGTTTACGCTAGGAAATTGCATATTTTTTCTGCTTTGCAGCAATGAGTTCAGAGAACACACAAGCACTGATACGGATTATATAGAACATGATTATTTGGATGTCATTCATAATGATTTTAGGAGGACTGATGATATGATAATAACAGCTTTTTCAGTGTGAAACTGAAGCAAAGAAAAGGGTACTATGCGAGACATAAATGCAGGCTTCTTAGTAATCTCTGTGAAGCGTCTCCAGCACTATGAGTAGTTTGAATCTGAGCTGTGCAACTGATTAACAATGACAATGTTGTTTCAACTGAGGTTAATCACTCCTGGCCACCATGCAAAGTTCAGATTCTGGAGTAATTTATAAATGTTTAACTTCAAGCAATGTCCAAAAATTCCATTAACATCAATGTCTGAGAAATGAAAAGTATACTAGTAAAATGATCTAGCAAGGAAGAAAATGTGGGGTAAAATGTTCTAGTCTATGATGATCCTAGATTTTTTGCTGACAATCAGAGAGCAAGAGTGGGAGCACATGGCAGAGAGCAAGAGTGACAGCATAGCTGAGAGAATGACAGTAGCAGTGCATCCCAGACAGATTGTGAGCAGCTGCATGTCTGTCTCCTTCAAACTGTTTCTTAAGTGAATAGGCAAAGAGAAGAGTCAGCTTTGCATCGCTCAGGTGTGCTCCCATTCTTGATTATGTGGGTGTATTCCTGCTCTTACTTTCTCAGGTGCCCTCGTTTTCGCTCTTGTGGACATGCTCCCATATGCACACACTGATGCTTGTGTACTCTTTGAAAGGTTGGCATTTTTTAAATGCTAAATTTTTCTTAACAAACTATTTTAAAAAAATATTTATTTTTGCTTTGTAGGATTAGGAGGGAAGCTAACATTGCATGGATTGTTTGATAATATCAAAAATAAATCTTAGTACATTCTATTCTACCGTCATATTACTCTGCTTAAGTACAGCCATGCAGATCTTGCAACAGGGTCAGGGTTGTGACTGCTTAGTTTCATTTGACAAAAAAAAATGCACAGGATTGAGGACAGAGTGCAGACAATACTTTAATGTTTAATTAAATGACTCATTTTTCACTTTATTAAAGAGGTTTAAAGAAGTGTCAAACTAACCTCTTAGTAAAATAACTGCAGACAGGCCGGTATCCCGTCACCAAGTCACCCTTTATATGCCTGTGTACAGTACACTGGCAGTGGCTGGCCAGCCAGCTTCGTGTCAGGCCCCTGAACTCAGGAGGTTCTGAAACCCCTGTTTATTTTGGTCAGCTAGGACTTTCTGATTGGTCCATATTAACAACCATGATCAAGGACCTCACTGTCAACGAGATCCACTTGGTTCCGATCATGATATCGCTTCCCCTCTCCCTAAGTTTAGGAATGTATGCTTGGGTTTTCCCTTGTAGCTTTTCCTCCGACATGTTAGCCCTGGGTCTGGTTCCTCCAACTCAGACTCTGACATGGGTGGTGTGTACTAGTCTGCAGCCTGTCTCTTGCATCCAGAGCTTCTCTGGAGAGCTTCCTTCTCTTCTTCTGGTGGTAATGGTATTGAGTTTGCATCCATCTCAGACTCTGAGATTTCCTCAATATTAGATGGGAGGGGACAGTTTCTGACAGGCCTTCTGGCTGTTCTGAGGTTCCAGGTGTCTTTTGCTTGTGCTCTCTTTGCAAGGTAACAGCTTTCAGGTGATCCACATTTGTTCAGAACTACTGCACCTCTCTGACCTTCGTAAATCATGGGACATGACCTCACTTCAACCTCACCTTGTACCCGTACAGGGCCATTTCCACAGTTCCAGCACCAAACTTTGTTCCTTGAATTAAACTGTTTTTCTCACTTACAGGAGGCATGTGGCTAACAGTAGCATTCCTGCTGCTGTTTTACCCTCCCCCCAGGTCTAGGAATATCAGGTTTAACCGGAGTCTTCTCCCCATTAGCAACTCTGCTGGAGCTATCCCTGTTGTTACATGAGGGGTGGTCCTATAACTGAACAAGCAGCAGGACAATTTCGTATCAGTTTACACTGTAGGCTGCTTCTTTAAGCTTGCTTTCAATGTTTGAACCGTTCTTTCTGATAGACCATTGAATGATGGATGGTACAGAGCTGTCCATATGCGCTGAATGCCATTCAACCTTACCTGCTAGTAAATAAAATCCCACTGTCTGTGGCTAATATTTCCAGGAGTCTGTGTATTGTGAATGATGCTCGCAGCTTCTCATCCCTGAGTTTGCTGAATGAGCTTTATGCACGTCCAACCACTTTGAATGGGCATCCACAATGACCAGGAACATTGAGCCCGAGGAAGGACCAGCAGTGTCAACATGTGACTGAGTCCAGCATTCACCCGGCCATTCCCACTAATGCGGGGGTGTTTTTGGTGGCAATTTTTGTCCTTTTTGGCACTCTGGGCACAGGCCCACAACACAGCTCTGTTGTTATCCAACCGTGGCCATCAGGCATCCTTCTTGCTAGCATCTTTATCTTGGAAACCGCTGGACGACCCTGGTGGATTTCAGCCAATATCTGGTGGCGACCTTTACTCAAACAACCACGCTTGCTCCCCATTGTAATATACCATCCTCCTCGGAGATCTGGTTTCACTGCGTCGAGAAAAGTTTCAGTCCTGGTTGCATTGGCCCTTCTGTTTCTCCCATTACCACCAGATGTCTTAGTTTTGCTAGGACAGGATCTTTTTGTGTCCACGGTGGGACATTATAAGTGGTGATCAGAAGGTTGTCCAGGAAGTTTAAAACTAAAATGGACTATTCCAGGGTGTGTGCTTTCCTGGGTATTGGCTTGACTCTTCTTACTCAAGTCAGGCCTTGTAGGGCCCCTCTGTTGTCATGAGTCCACATACCAGCAGCAACTACAATGGTTTGCCAGACAGATCCTTAAGAACTCTTTAGGCACTTGGCCGTGGCTTGGCTTTGCAGTGGGGTTCTGCTGTGGCTGACCTAGGGTCCCTCTGCTCAGGTTATGCCCTGTGTGAAGCTCTGTAATTGTCTACACTCAAGTGGTATTCCCCAAGCTCAGTCGGGTAGGTAAGGGTGTCCACTGCCACTAGGGTGCCCTGTGGCTCCCATCTCCACCTGCTCTATTTTCTAATGACAAAGCCAGTTCTAGTGCCAGTTTGAAGTCCAAATGGGCTTCAGCTAGTTGCTGCTTCTGCATGATTACATCATTAATCCCACATACCAAATAGTATCTCAGCATCTCATTCAGGGTTAACCCAAAGTCATATGTCTCTGCCAGCAGTCTTACCCTTGTCAAAAATTCTCACACAGATTCCTCCGGTTGTCTAACAATTGAAAAAAAACCAATAGCGTCTCAGAATTACAGGAGGTTTGGGGTTGTAATATTCTGTCAACTCTTGGATGGTTTTAGTGTCTAGTGTCTCTGGGAAAATTAAGCCCATTATAACTGAAAATGCCGCTGCTGGTCTGCGAGCAGTCAAAAGGATTACTCATTGCCTTTCACCTGCCCTAATGTCATTTGCCCAGGATAAAAAAATCACATTCTTTCCACACCCTGGGCCCAGTCTTCGACAGTAGGATCGAATGAGTCAAACCTCCCAAATAAAGGCATGATGCCAGAAATGCTTACACCAACTCCAAAATGATTGGTATGAGCAAATGTTCTTAGGCATGTACTGTTCCACCTACCCCCCACTCCTCCGCATTACCACTGAAAAATCTGCACAGAAGCTGGTATCCATCACCAAATCATCCTTTATTTACTTGTACAGTACACTGGTTGTGGCCAGCCAGCTCAGAGTCAACCCCCTGAACTCAAGAGGCTCTAAATTCCTATTTATATTGGTCAGCCAGGGCTTCCCGATTGGCCCAGGTTAAAAACCCCAATCAAGGGTCTCATAGTCAACTTGATCTGCTTGGTTCCAAACACTACATAAAATATTATAAAGTGACAACAACAAATATTAATGAGGAGGACAGACCCATGCATAACTGACAACTTAAAGAACCAGTCAGGAGATAGTGGCAGGTGACATCAGTCAATGTCCATCACCCTTAATAGCCAATTTGAAGTTGAGCATGTCTCCCTGAAACCAATTAGCAATAAGCCTTACCTAACAGGCCAGTCAGAATGCAATGAAGTAAATGATTGTGCTTTGGGTTTTGGCTTAAACAGAGTTCATAAGCATCAGCTTTTGGCAACCAATGTTAAAGAAGTTTAAAGTTGTGCAACTTCCAATTGGAATCAGAAAGCCTGCAAAGCACTGGAGGCACAGGAGAGACTGGGTGTCAACCTGTGCCCTAAGGCAAAAATGTTTAACACTTGTTTGCCTCTTCACAGATATTGTTGTTGAGTAATTCCAGGATTCAATGAATGCCAAGTACTACAGATGTTGGAGATCTAAAATACAACCAGAGTGCTCGAGAAACTCAGCAGCTCTGATGGCATCTGTGAGATGTAAGAAACAGTGTTAATGTTTTGAATCCAATATGACTCCTTTTCAGAACAAGGATTTTCTGTTTATATTTCAAATATCTACCATCTGCAATACTTTACTCTCCTATTATGTACTCCCCCACTGGGCATTTTTAAGTGATTTGTTTTAATGTAAAATGAGAAAAGTTATTACCCATATAGAGTTTAATGTTTTTTAATGCCTGGGTCTTTTGAATATTGCAAAGGGTTAGGTTTAATAAAATTGAGCTGGTTGCATATTATGTGCAACAAGTTACGTGTTATTTTTGGACAAAGCTATGGTCAAGTGTATCATACTTAAACCAACCTTTCAACCAGTTTCACAAATAAAGATCAGAGTACAAAACCAAAAAGTTTTTGCTAAATGTGTGAAACGCTGCAAATCCGTGGTTAACATGGCTCCCAATTCTGGGCATCTGAGAATGTGGTTTATTGTGAGATAGACGTGGTGGCACAGGAGGCCCAGAAATGGGAGAAGCCCCAGACCCCACATTCCCTCCCTCACCCTGGTTGTCCTCAGATTTCATCTTGGTTTGGGGAATCCGGTTATAGTTCTGTAGGCTGTTTCTGGGTAGATCGTGAGGCTGATAGAATCTGAAAAATGATGACAGATTGAGACAATCCAATCAACAGTACTTTTCTACTCCTGAGGTGCCTTAGTTCTGTCATTGAACTGAGACTACTGTAAATGTCTCTTTTAGGTAGTGCAAGAAGGCTCTCTACGCAATTACGAAGCAATGAAAAGCAGCAGAACCTGTCTCTGAAAGTGTATCAGAAGCTTCAGACAAATGTGATCCAAGACTCAGGCGGAGGTGCAGGCTGAGGCTAATGAAGTCGAGTTTCTCTGCCCAAGTAATATTACTAGAATGCAGATGGTTAAGTGTTGAAGTAGTGGTGACTGACGAGATACTGCCAGTCAGAGAAAGTCCTCTTTATCAGTGTCAGGTTCCATTTCCTTTTCTGCCTTGCCTCCAAGCCTCGCTGGCCCCTCAACTAGTGCCTCGGTTTCACCCTCATGCAGCTTTCTCCTCATTCACAGCCAATGGAAGCGGGGGATGACGATGAAGGGGAGAATGTCAGCAACACACATGCTGTTGAAATGGCAGGGTCTTTGTGTATGCTGCAACTTTCACAATGCATAGGATATGGCGCTATTAGTGGCACATGGGGCAACACATCCTGGCATGTTGTCGTCGCTGAGCATGTGTAGATGCTTCTGTTGTGGTCAGCTGATATCACAGCCTGCCTCTGTGCACGTAGGTGATGCATTTTTTTGGAAAGCCATCTGTTTGATTAATTTTTTGTTTGTAACTTCTTCGTAATAACATGGGAATCGATCAATCATTGGATGGATTATCTAATCTTTTGAACTGATTCTTTGTCCTGGCAATGTAGAAGCAATTTTTATGCTTTCAGCAGCATTTAAGCAAATATTAGATTTACAAGCATGGATTTTCTGAACAAGCCTAATGAAGAAGTATTGCGCAATACACTGAGATAACAAAGTGTGGAGCGGGATGAACACAGCAGGCCAAGCAGCATCTTAGGAGCACAAAACCTGACGTTTCGGGCCTAGACGCTTCACTAGAAAGGGGGAATGGGGAGAGGGTTCTGAAATAAATATGGAGAGAAGGGGAGGCAGATCGAAGATGGACAGAGGAGAAGATAGGTGGAGAGGAGGCAGACAAGTTAAAGGTGACGGGGGGATGGAGCCAGTGGAAGTGAGTGTAGGTAGAAAGGGGATAGGTCAGTTCGGGGAGGACGGATAGGTCAAGGGGGCTGGATGAGGTTAGTAGGTAGGAACTGGGAGTATGGCTTGAGGTAGGGGGGAATAGGTCAGAGAAGAACAGGTTAGGGATGCGGGGATGAGCTGGGCTGGTTTTAGGATGCAGTAGGGGGAGGGGAGATTTTGAAGCTTGTGAAATCCACATTGATGCCGTCGGGCCGCAGGGTTCCCAAGCGGAATACGTGTTGCTGTTCCTGCAACCTTCGGGTGGTATTGTTGTGGCACTGCAGGAGGCCCAGGATGGTCATGTCATCAAGGAATGCGAGGGGGAGCTGAAATTGTTTGCGTCTGGGAGGTGCAGTTGGTTATTGCGAACCAAGCGTAGATGTTCTACAAAGCGGTCCCCGAGCTTCCGCTTGGTTTCCTCATTAGAGAGGAGGCCGGAACAGGAATAGCGGATGCAGTACACCACATTGGTAGATGAGCAGGTGAATATCTGTTTGATGTGTAAAGTCTTCCTGGGGCCTCCGTCCCCTTGACCTGTCCGTCCTCCCCGGACTGACCTATCCCCTCCCCACCTCTCACCTCCGCTGGCTCCATCCCCGCCTCTTTAACTTGGCTGTCTCCCCTCCACCTATCTTCTTCTCTATCCATCTTCGATCCGCCGCCCCTCTCTCCCTACTTATTTCAGAACTCTCTCCTCCTCTCATGTTTCTGATGAAGGGTCTAGGCCTGAAATGTCAGCTTTTGTGCTCCTAAGATGCTGCTTGACCTGCTGTGTTCATCCAGCTCCACACCTTGTTATCTCGGATTCTCTGGCATCTGCAGTTCACATTATCTCTTGCGCAATACACTATTGACAAAGAATCTACTTTCTTAACTAGACTACCTGACCCAATTAAGTTTATTATTTGAATTTGTTAGGCTGCAATATTATATTTCAACACTGCTTATTGATAAGTAAGGTGAATATAATGTTATATCCAATGATGTATGTTTCAGTTAAGAGGGGACAGCCAAATGATGCCCCATTGTTCATTCATAACAGAACGCAAGTTTGAAGGTCCAAAATTTCAACTCATTAACATAGAATTGATAAAATTCCAAAGAAAAATATGACTGCAGGCTGTCATTTGTACAACGACTGGATAGAATGTTTTTGTGGCATGTTTAAAACCTGTATTTATTTCCAACTATATTAAAATACTGTGAATTCATGCTGGGGCCACACACAAGGCCAGATAATCCATCCAATTCTTGATCAATTCCTATATAATTATAAAGACATTCCGAGAAAGATGCTGAAACCCATTCTTAGAAATAATGCTAGAAGAGCAAAATGAAGAATTGGAAGTTGGATATTTCAATGCCTTGGAGCAGATGGCATCTGTTGATGAAATATATTAAATATAGTAAGTGGGCAAAGTGGCTAACAAAATGGGTTTTCATAGATAATAGATCATAGAATCCCTAAAGTTTGGAAACAAGCCATTCGGCCCCACAAGTCCACACCAACTCTCACAGCATCCCACCCAGACCCATCCCTGTATAACCCACCTAATCTACACATCTCTGAATACTACGGGCAATTTAGCATAGCCAATCCACCTAGCCTGCACATCATAGCACTGTGGGAGGAAACTGGAGCACGTGGAGGAAACCCACGCAGACATGGGGAGAATGTGCAAACTCCACACAGTCACCCGAGGGTGGAACTGAACCCAGGTCCCTGGTGTTGTGAAGCAGCAGTGCTAACCACTGAGTCACCATGCTGCCCATTGTTTAATACAACAAACTCCAACCTCAATTTTTTTTATTGTAAATTATCAGTTCAGTGTATTAGTATTGATACATTGAGAGAGAAAAATTATTGGGCTGTACAATATGTTCATTTAATTTTTTTTGGAAGAATGGTGCATTTGATCAAGAAAAATCAATGATAAAGTTGACGCAATTAAAGAAGCAAATAGTTGAACTTGCATTTGAGCACAAAACCTAACGTTCTATGGAAAATCATCACGCAATGTTTTGTAGGAGCCAATCTCCATATTGCTTTCACTTTTCAATATTTGCATTGAGGCAATAGTAAAAATTCTTTGTCATTGCTAAACAAAGTATTTATAGACAATTTTAGCAAGTCCAACAATGAAATCTTATGAAAGAAATGAATATTTTTGGCTTTCTACTGTTATGTTTCATTGTGGTTTGGATACACTATAATAATGTTCAAAAACATTCCAAGTTTAATTTAGACAACAGGCCCAAAGCACATCACAGATGACAAAAATCATGGCTGCTGGGGAGGTGACCAAAAACTTGACGAGAAAAATGGATTTAAAGGAGGCTTTTCAGGCTGGAGAGAGAAGTAAAAAAGTGCAATCCTTTTTTAAAAAAGTGAATTCCAAACAGCTGACATGAGACACATTGCAACTGAGTACTTATTGATATGAACTGATTAGAGAACCAACATGCATTTGCAAAGGCCAAGTTAGATGAAGAAGGGTCTAGACCCGAAACGTCAGCTTTCCTGCTCCTTTGATGCTGCTTGGCCTGCTGTGTTCATCCTTGTTATCTAACATGAAAATTAAAATTTGTGTGGAATTATGGTTGCAGGTTCCTTCTTTTCATGGCAGTGTACTAGATATAACATTGATAATTGTTAATTGCCTCTGATATTCTACACGTACACAATTGTTTTGTACAGAATCCAAATAGAACTTAATTGGTACCACCTCAGAAACACTATTATCAGCCAAGGTCGCATTCACTATAAAAGTAAATCAAAATAATTGTGTTTGTTCAAGAGTAGATTTTTTGAGAGCACTTCCCTTCTTAAACTGATTAACTCAATTATTTTCTTTTCCCGGAGGTAGAAAAGGGCTTTCATTTTTCCCAAGTGAAAATTGATGCATCCTTACAGGTTGACAGGAGGAGGGAAGACAGCTAGGATAAATGAACTCACTAATGAGTAACTTCAACCAAGACATGCAATATTGTGGGCCAACTACTGGAAAATGGATTTAGATTGGTTTAGGCGGTGTTTTGACCGGCACAGACTTGATGGGCCAAAGGACTATTTTTTTTCTGCTGTAGGCCTCTTTGATTGTGTGATTTTGCATATACAGCTTAACAATACATAACTAATATTATCTAATGAGTACTTAGGTGGCTAAAAGTTGAGAAGTCAACACTAGGAACAATCACCATAATAAGTTTTGAAATAAGTCTATCAGAATTTTTAACAGATGATTTCATTATTATAAAAATAAGGCACAATGAAAAAATCCATTGGCACATTGTGCAATTTCAAAATCAGACACCCTCAAATTCAAAGCAATGTTAACATGAAATAAAATTGACACCTGACTTGAGGCTACATTTCAATGTACCAAGTTAACAATTTACAAAAAGTGGTAAGAGTATGTAGTAGCTAAATATTACTACAAACCAGACCTTCTTTGTTAAAGAATCATCTGAATCAGAAGGTATTCTTGTAGATACATGAAATATTACTTCTACGGTGGAGGTAGCAAAGTATGGAGTGGAGAGACCAGTGCTTTTATTTCTTTGTAGTCCACCCATGAAGCCACAATGATTAGTAAGGTTAACCTTAAACAGAAAGAAATAGAATATAATTAAGAAAATCCAAGTTTGCAATAACATGAATTATGTATTATTTAGCTAGTTGTTGTGGCCAGAGAATGCTACATGGCATTAGAATACATGACAACTATTAGAATATATCTATCATATATATGTCTCAAAACCTTTAGACAGTTAATTCCTACATGGTGCCATTTAATAATATGCTGGACTACTTGTGATTTTTTGCACGTTAGGAGATGTAACATTACTGAGTTGGAGGAAATTTTTCTTAATCTGCCCAGGCTTGCAAAATCCAAAACAAAAAACTGACTGTTATACATGACTCTTCAGTTGAGTAGAACAATCCTAAATGCACTATTATTTACATTAACAGCCAATTTTAGGTCATCAGTCAAGCTCACAACAGATATTTGCTAGAAACAACACATGTTCAAAGGCAGGAATTCTCTGCAAAGAAATGGCAGAGTTTTTTTTGAATTTCCAGAAGTTGTTGCATGGCACATCTGCAAAACTCAGCCACAGTGAACTTGTAAACCATTCAGCAACCTTTTTGTCTGGTAGTATAAGTTATCACAATTGTTTGAAATCTGGAATTGTTGCATTTGTCCTGATGAGTGAAAGCTGAAAAGTTTTGGCAACGTGTCTTTCTTCTCTGCAAAAGTCATTTGGCACACTTTAAGAAAACTTCCTGCAACGGCAGTGGCGAGCGGTCTTCTAATGTTTAATCTATTTCACAAGCTGTTCAAGTAAAGTAAAAGACTGATTTCTTTGTTCTCCTTGTTCTTTGTAGTTGACTCTCAATTGTCCTCTGAAATGTAAGGCTGCTCATCACCACCTTCTCAAGGGCAACTAGGCTCAGGTAACAAATGTTGGCCAGCCAGTGATGACTGCATCCCGCAAGTGAATATGAAAAAATAAATAGAATGTTCCAGTTTATTCCGAATTGAATTAAATACAAAAGCAGGGAGATTATAATTGTTATATATGGGCATTAGTAAGATCACATCTGGAATACTGTGTACAGTATTTTCTTCCATATTTAAGGAAGGATATAAATGCATTGGAAATAATTCAGAGAAGGTTTACCCGGCAATTATCCGGAATAGATGATTTGTCATAGGACGAAATGTTAGACAGGCTAGAATAGTATCTGCTGGAGTTTAGAAAAGTAAGAGGCCACTTGACTGAAGCATAAAGATTTTGAGGGGTATTGACAAGTGGATAACAAAGGATGTGTCCTCTTGTGGGGGAATGTGAAACTAGGGTCACTGTTTAAAATTATGAATTGTCCATTTAAAACACAGCTAAGGAGAAACAAAAATAGAAATTGCTAGAGAAATGATTCTGAAGAAAGGTCACTGGATCTGGAACGTTATCTCTGCTTTCTCTCAACAATGCTGAGCTTCTCCAGCAATTTCTGTTTCTGCTTCAGACTTATAGCATCAACAGTACTTTGTTTTAGAGATGAGGAGAATTTGTTTTCATGCAGATGACTCTGGTATTTGGAAGTTTCTTCCTCAAAAAGGCATGTAAGTAGACTATTCAAATATCTGTAAGGAAGTGGTAGATAGATATTTGATAAGCAAGAGGGTGTAAGGTAATCAAGAATAGACAGGATTTTGGCATCATCTGCTCATCCATGATCTTGTCCATGCTTGAGGAACCTACAAACATTTGTTTGTAAACAACAGCAAATCATTGTTCTTTTGATTCACAGGTTATAATGCTTGTAACTGAAAAAGGTGGACTAGATCATAAGGTTAACGAGTGTTAGCAGGATATGGTGAAAAAGATTAGATAGATGTCCTGAGATTTAGATTGAAATTTATGGGTAGAAGTTCCAATACTTTGTGAACTATCATAATGTACTACTGGAAACAAAAAAAATTATGATATATGGAGACAATGAAATAAACATCACAAAATATTCATCATAATATTACATCTTGGATATCAAAAGGAAGATATTCACAAAAACCCTAACATTGCTTTGTTTATATACTATAAATAAAAATCTTTGGTTTTCAAGAGCTGATCTGCAAAAGTAGCATTTGATTGAAGGCCCAGTCCTAAAATCCACACCGTGATTAAATAGAAATCCCAAGATTTTAGAAGTGACAAAAATTAACAGTTGATATCTTCGATGTACTTCAACATTTTGGGCCTTTACTTCCTGACTCCTTTCCTGAATGGAAGACATTTGCTGGGATAGATCTGGACACAGTAGGAATCCCTCTAGGACCTTAAATGGCTTTTCTTCATGTATGCACATAGAAAATGATTCCCAATAGTGTCAACAGTCTACTCGATTGGGTGGGAAATGAGTGCTATGTTGTGGAAGAATCTCATGCTTTGATACACAAAATAAGTGGCAAATATGACTTGATAATTATTTTGCAAGAAACTTGCTATAAATCATTTTGATTTATCAATTAAGGGAGCTATTCTTTCTGGGACTTTGACATCAATACAACTGCTACTGCTTATAGAATATGTAATAAACTAGAGGCTAGTTCATAGTATCAGGCATGCACTGAGAATTTTACAAGTGGCACGATTTTGCCAAATGAAAAATTCTTGAAAGCATTATTTGATGTTTCTTAAAAGCAACTTGATTTCTTTTCCAACATACATGGATATACATATGCCATAGCAAGCAAGGCTGAGGAAATTCTGCATATGTGCTCTTTTTGTTCAGTTTTGTGAAGCTAGAACTTGGGTAGGAACAGAAGACAAGGAGCTGCCATCCCTTGAAAAGAAGAGAGTGTTTTGAAGGACACTGTGACTGAGTTCAAGGAACTTCACGCTGTGTGGATTGTCCAGCCAATTTATAAAATCTGTCCCAGTTGTATTTGCCATTCAACGGGTAATTTATAGCTCATAATTATCTATAATTTGCCTGCTTAACTGTTGTTGATTCTGGGTGCTACAGTATAGGAAATTAATCAAAAAATTGTATGAAATTAATCAAGATAGTATTTAAGATTTACTTTGTTAGATTCTTATATAGGAAAGAAAATTATTTTTAAGCTGTGGAATCTTGTAGCTTCATTCTTTTAATCAATCACTAGGATTTGGATTTCTTCTTTCATACTTTAAAAAAAAAGTTACTGGTCTCTAACAAGATGGGAACAATATTCGAGTTAAAGAAATACCCCAATATAGTAAGCGATGTGAATAGTAGATAAGTTGAGAAAGCACAAGGAACTTTACCTCCCAACCAAGCCCCGCTACAAAATCCTCATAGGATTGGCTTCCTCCAGTATTCGTTAGAATGGAGTGTTTATCTTCCTGCCCTTCAGCAACATAAAACACTGCTATCTTGTGTGTTTCTCGACTGCATGGAACAAAACAGTAGTTAAGTTAATTTAACATGAGACAAAAAAAACACATTCTATAATAATATCAAATAATGCAATGTTGGATCTTCCACTTTTTTGCAAAATCTACAGATTTGCTACTTGTGGAAGCAGAGTTAAAATAACTGTCACCAAACTAAAGGAAGATTACTGGGAGATTTTGCCCTTCAAAAGCTGGAAGGGCAAAATCACAGTCCGCTGCATCTCTGGCTTTGTTTGTTATCGTACTTCAATTCTCCATAGGAAAGATGTTGTGAAACTTAAAAGGATTCAGAAAAGATTTACAAGGATGTTGCCAGGGTTGGAGGGTTTGAGCTATAGGGAGAGACTGGGGCTATTTTCCCTGGAGCATTAGAGGATGAAGAGTGACCTTATACAGGTTTATAAAATCATGAGGTTCACAGATAGTGAATAGTCAAGGTGGTAGAGGCTGGTACAATTACAACATTTAAAAGGCATCTGGATGGGTATACGAATAGAGAAGGTTTAGAGACATACAGGCCAAATACTGACAATTGGGCCTAGATTTATTTAGGATATCTGGTTGGCATGGAAGAGTTGGACTGAAGGGTCTGTTTCTGTGCTCTACATTTCATGACTCTAAGGGGATTAAGTGCAGACTTTCCAAACCTGCAACCTAGAAGGCCAAAGGCAGCACAAACATTGGAAACATGGTCTTCTGCAAGCCTTCCTCCAGGTCACACAGTGTTTTGACTTACAAGTAGAATATTGATTCCTCACGGTTGCTTTTTCTTCCTAATAGCACTACAACTGCACTTCATTGCCTACAGTGGTTCAAGGAGGTAGTTTAGCACAATCTTCCCAAACAAAATTAAGGAATACTGGCCATGTCAATGACGATCATATCCAACAATTAACAAAAGAATGAAATTCCCTGTGAAGGGTACACACGTGTCGACGTTTCTAATGATCAAAGAGAACTGAAGGGGGAAATGAGAGTCGTGTGTCAAAATTAAATAATTTTTAGAACATGAGTATCATTAAAAGGTAGCAGCAAATGTATCACATTCAAATGAATTATCCCCAAATTGTAGGATAACTCATGAAAACAGCTTAAAACTGAAGCCTAGATAACAAAGTGTGGAGCTGGATGAACACAGCAGGCCAAGCGGCATCTCAGGAGCACAAAAGCTGACGCTTTGGGCCTAGACCCTTGATGAAGGGTCTAGGCCCAAAACGTCAGCTTTTGTGCTCCTGAGATGCCGCTTGGCCTGCTGTGTTCATCCAGCTCCACACTTTTGTTATCTTGGATTCTTAAACTTGGATTATCTCAAATTGAAGCCTGTCTGAAGTAGCAAAAACACTTGTCACTTAATTCATCAATTTTATCCCACAGGAGTACATAAAAAGGTAATTCACATAGCTAGTTTACAGTGAAAATTCACAACAGACATTGTTTATACGTACGCACATAACAAGCATAGGAAAGACAGAAGTTATACTATACACTATAGTTTTTTTAAACAATGAATTAAAGGTAAAACTTCAAATATTGGTTTTGCTGGTTAATGTTCAGTGACAGATTTGTACAATGTTTTAGTGTTGAGTGAACCACAACATTTCTACTACTTTCAATATGGTAAGATGTTCACCAGAAGCATTGCCTTCCCTTATTTAACCAACTCAAAAACCCAAAGTTTTGTTAGCATCAGCAAACACCAAAATGAGAACACAGGACATAGAACAGTACAGCACAATACAGGCCCTTCAGCCCACGATGTTGTGTCGACATACTATCCTACTCTAAGATCAAACTACCCTGCATACCCTATCTTTTACTATCATCCATGAGCTTATCCAAGAGTTGCTTGAATGTCCCTTATGCATCTAACTCCACTATCATTGCCAGCAATGCATTCCATGCACCCAAAACTCTCAGTGTAAAGAATCTATCTCTGATATCTCCCCTATATCTTCCTCCAATCACCTTAAAATTATGTCCCCTTGTAATTGTCATTTCCACCCTGGGACAAGGTCTCTGGCTATCCACTCTACCTATGCCTCACATCATGTTGTACACCTCTATCAAGTCACCTCTCATCCTTCTTCGCTCCAATGAGAAAAGCTCTAGCTCCCTCAACCTTTCCTCATAAGACCTACCCTCCAATACAGGCAGCATCCTGGTAAATCTCCTCTGCATCCTCTCTAAAGCTTCCACATCCTTCCTATAATGAGGCAACCAGAACTGAACACAATATTACAAGTGTGGTCCAACCAGGGTTTTATAAAGCTGCAACATAGCCTCGTGGCTCTTAAACGCAATTCCCCTGCTATTGAAAGCCAAAACGCAATATGCCTTCTTAAGAACCCTATTAACTTGGGTCGCAGCTTTGAGGGATCTATGAGCATGGACCCTAAGACCCCTCTGTTCCTCCACATTGCCAAGAACCCTGTCATTAACCCTGTATTCAGCATTTAAATTCAACCTTCCAAAACAATCACTTCTCAATTTTCTGGATTGAATTCCATCTGCTACATCTTTGCCCAGCTCTGCATCTTGTCATCCAGTCACATGAAAAGTCTTCATTTAGAAAAAGAATCCAGAAGCAGCTACAAGCCAAGGTGAAGATTGGCCCAAGGCCCTGGAGTGGTCAGACTAATTGCTTTTCTTAGGCAGTCCTTTAGGGTTGAGGATAACTTGTCTCCACTCTGCTTTGGTGGGTTCTGAAATAGCTGGTAAGTTCAATGCATGGTCTGGAAACTCTCCCACAAGGTGCTTGGTGGGTCAGATAGATAAGCTGTGTTGAAGTACCTTGGCCTCATCTCTTCTTACACTGGATGAAGTCTCTGAACATGTTGGTTGCCTTCATGAATGAATGTTTTCTATCTTGGTCAGTGACAAAATAGAGACTCCTGCAAGTCAACAGGGACATCTGACTTCTTCAGGGATGTCCTAAGGACATCTGTAAGATTTTTGTTATCCTCCAGGAGATCTCAATGCAACAACAGTTGCTTTGAGAATGAGATCTCAGGCATACAAATGACATGTTCTGCCCACTGGCTCTAGTCTTATGAGTATGTTTTTTGAAAGAAAAGATGGTTCAGCTCATTATCACTCTGGAAACTGAATTAAACAAGTCAGAAACAATTGCAGGTTTGTGTTAGAGAACATAATTCAATTGGGTGATGGCAGACTTTTCTACCAGTTTTTGAATTGTGGGGTGTTACTTTCAATAATGATTTTGTAGCTCATTTACAGTACATTTACCCTTTTTTGGTGTTTGGTAATGAGTTTCATCAAAAATTGTCATTCAGGTTACAAAAGGTACAATGAGGAAAGACTTGCTGTGGGCCTTGTTTAAATGAAAATCCAAAAATTATCCAATGAATTCGTGAAACATTTCAGCCTGAAACATACCAATTACTGCAGAAAAGACTTACCATTGCCTTGAGTCTAGGTTTTTAAGTTCCCGCAAAAGCTTTTCATTTTTCTTCAGAAGATGGAAACTGGTCCTATGGTAAATCAGAAAGTTTAATATTATAATGGACACTAATAGTTTTATTAGAATAAAATGGCTGAAGCTGTGAATCAATCATAGTACCTTGATGACAATCATTAATTGAAACATCAGCAGTACCCAAGATGAAATTCATAACAATTATCTGATACATTGCTGCTAACCGAAATAAACTATTTTAGTAAAACCAGCACTGGCCTCCATTTGGACAGTTTTAAGCTTGCCCTCCTTATCTAAAAAAAAGGCATTAACCAAAACTGGTTTATTATTGACCCATCAACCTCCTCTTACATTATTAATATCAGAATCACTCAGCTCCTGACCTTACCATAGCTTTGATCCAGCCACAGGCACACAAATGTTAAATTTGAGGAGGAACAGTATTTGCCCTCAATGTCAAGGTGTTGCCAATGCTTGACTCCATAATTCAAATCCTGGATTAAGAGTAGTTCCAAGTTTTTATTTAATGAGCTCAGAACTAGAAGGGTGAAAAGTTGAAAAATGGATAGCCTATGATTGAGTTTTTATGAGAGACAGCAAGTCCAGCCTTGTAAATAAATGTTTCAAAATGTTCATCAATTCCCAAAAGTAAAGGTAAAAAGTAGTTAGCCAAAATGGGTGTTCACTAATAGGCATAAAATTTCTGGGAACGAGAACAGTAGAAATCTATTAGAGATAACAATGATTAATATAGCTAATAGAATTAAAGAGTGTGCTAAAGGCACAAATGATTAGTTTGCATTTAATCATCACAAGAATGTTGTCATGCTCTGAGGCTGTGGAGGTCAGGCAGTTCCTTTGCTTATTTTATCTAAATCCTTCTTATAGAAGATTGCAGTGATTGGATTTGTATAAGTCGCAGTTTGGATTAACAGAGTGGAAGAGTTAATTGAGCCTTGAGCAGACAGGATACTAATTATTATTCACTGCACAGAACGAGAATGGGCACAAACACAGCTTGAAATTTCTGAGGGGAAACGAAACTGAAAGATATCCTGAGTTTGATGATAAATGAAGCAATTTCACAGTGAAAGGCAGTAACTTCTGAGGAAGGAAGCAGATGGGTTTCACTGCATTCAACAATCTAGAAGTTAATATTGAAGACTGCTTAGCCAAAAACTAATGGAAGGATCCCCTTGAAATTTCACACCTTGAAGAACAGTTGGAACACTAAGGAGAAATTAAACAGAATTCTGGACAGTCAGGCCATACCCTTGGGTTGATCTCTTAAGTGCTGAATAAACTTTCAAGACTTTGGTCATGTAAAAGGGAGCTCTTGGAGACAAGAACAAGTAGAATAGAGTTTATGGCATAACTCTATGAGCTATAGTGGAATTTGCTATACTTAACATGAAGTTAATTTTTATTATCAAAATGTGAAGTCTTGAGCAATTAAGCATTGGGTAATTGGCTTTTTCTTCAATGTAACTGTCCCTAACATGATGGTAACAAAGACAAAAAAGGATTGTGTTGCAGAACCAATGATTCTTATCTTATACAAACAGATGGCTATGGTTGTCAGAGGAAGGTAATCAGTTTGGAGGGCATCATTTCCTGAAGTATGAATAGTGAACACAAGCAAGAGCATGGAGATAGAGCTGTATTGGAATGCAGATTGCAGAAGTAGAATAGAGGGAACTGGACCTGCAGGAGATACTTCGACTCTGGAGCAGGTTGAGTTTGAAAAAAATCAAAGAGTGACACTGCAGGAAAAATATGGGCCAAATGCAGACAAGTGGGACTAGTTTAGTTTGGGAACATGGTTGGCGTGAACTAACTGGACTGAGAGGTCTGTTATGCTTTATGACTCTATGATGCAATGTAGAATCAGTCTCAGTGAATCAAAAAAAAGGCATAAAACATTAGTGGGGATTATTTATGGTATTCGAAAAATAATAATGAAGTAGCAGGACAGTATTAAACAAGAAATTAAAGGTGTATGCACCAAGGATGCTACAGTGATCATGGGTCACTATATTCTATATACAGACTGAGCAAACTACATGAGCAATAACACAATGGTGGTTGAAATCCTGGTGTATGTATAAGGTGGTTATTTTTTAGACCTGTACATTGTCGAACCAAACAGAGAATGGGTTATCCTAGATTTGGTATTATGCAATGAGGAAGGATTAATTAATAATCTTGTGGTGTGAAGTCCTTTAGGGAAGGGTGACCAAAATATGATAATTCCTCACTGGGATAGAAGGTCAAGTTGTCCAATGCAAAGGCAGGGTCTTAAATTTAAACTAAGGAAAACTGTTTTGGTATGGGGCAAAAGTTGGCTGTGATTGATTGGTTAAGAAGCACGATGGCGATAGGCAATGCTAGGTTTAAAGGAACAAATTCATGTATTGCAACAGTTATTTCTGGGATAAAAATTCAATAGGAACAGTGGCCCAACCTTGGCTAACAAAAGAAGTTACTGAAAATGTCAGATCACAAGTCGAAGATGTAAACCTGAGGACGGAGAGCAGTTTAGAATATGGCAAAGCAGGACCAGAAGTTTGAATAAGTAGAGTATGAAAGCAATGTAGATAAAGTACGAGATCTTCCATAAATATGCAAAATGAAAAAGCTTGTTGAAGACTAATGCAGGTCCCTTACAGTTCTGAAATTCTGGAGAACTAACAATGGAGAAGAAAGAAATGGGACAGCAATTAAACAACTACTTTGATTCTGTATTCATAGCAGCCACAAATAACTTCCCAGAAATGCAAGTGTCGCAAGGGTTATTGGGAAGGAGAAACTGAAGGAAATTCATAATAGTGGAAAAAAAAAAGTGCCGTGGAAATTAATGGGACCAGAAGTTGATACATCTCTTGGGCCTGGTAATTTAAGGATCACAGCCATTGAGACAGTGAATGTACTAGTCGTCATTTTCCAAAGTTTTGTAGATTCTGGAATAATTCCTGTAGATTGGAGGGTGGCAAATATAACCACACTACTTTTCAAAAAAAGGAGGGAGAAAACTGGGAATTACAGACTGATGAGTCTGACATCAGTAGTAGGGAAAATGATGACAGTCAATTATAAAGGATGAATTCAGAAGGCACTTTGAAGATATTGTATCAGAGATAATGGGAACTGCAGATGCTGGAGACTCTGAGATCACAAAGTGTGGAGCTGGATGAACAAAGGCCAAGCAGCATCTTAGGAGCACAAAAGCTGATGTTTCGGGCCTAGACGTTTCATCAGAAAAGGGGGATGGGGAGAGAGTTCTGAAATAAATAGGGAGAGACGGGGAGGCAGATCGAAGATGGTTAGAGGAGAAGATAGGTGGAGAGGTGCAGTGGAAGAGAGATCCACTGAGGCTTCCAGAGATGCCTAACCTGAAGAAGTTACCCTCCTCCCTCCGGACAAACCTCAGGAGATCTCTCTCCCACTGCACCTCTCCACCTAAGCAAAACATTTCATGCATCAGTGATAATGGGAACTGCAGATGCTGGAGAATCCAAGATGACAAAGTGTGGAGCTGGATGAACACAGCAGGCCAAGCAGCATCTCAGGAGCACAACATTGCCCGATCATATGGTGGAAGCAGGTTCAATTGAGGACTTCGAGAGGGCGTTGTATGATTATTTGAATAGAAACAGTGTGCAGAGACATGGGAGAAAAGGCAGGAGATTGGAACTCGGTAAGAAAATGCATGTAGGCATGATCTGAATAATTTGATTTGATTTATTACAGTCGCACGTACCTAAATGCAGTGAAGAACTTTGATTTGCAAGCAGTATAGGCAGAGATCATACGAAACAAGGACATACAGATCAAGATGTTTAGACAGAGCGAGGCATACAAAGATACAGCTGCACTTGAGGTGTGCAAAGCAAGATCAACATTATTGGAAGTTTGAGAAGTCCATTGAACAGTCTAATAACAGCAAGGAAGTTACCGTTCTTGAACCTGTTGGTGTATGTGTTCAAGCTTCTGTATCTTTTGCCTGATGGGAGAATTTGTAAGAGACCATTATTGGGGTGGAAGGCGTCCTTGATAATGTGCGCACAACTTACTGTAGTTTGTTACAGTCCTGGGCAGAGTAGTTGCCATACCAGCCTGTTATGCACCCAGATAGAATGCTTTTGAATGACCTCCTCCACCACAACAATTCTATGATTTGTCTTCTTATAGTCTTCTTTCCCTCATCCACCAAGCTGCAGCCAATGTAAGGTACTGCATTGCAAAAAGTTGTCAGTCAACTGGTAATGCAAATGGATTGGTAATCCAGAATCTCAGGCTAATGGCATCTGAGGGCATGGCTTTGAATCCCACCATGGCAGACGGTGAAATTTTAGTTCAATATAAAAGATGGACAAATGTTGATTATATAATCACAGCCGATTTCATAAAAACTGATTCCCCAATGCCCTTTTGGAAGGAAATCTGCCACCCCTAACCTATGAAGATGAAAAAGCATGCAGCTTAAGCATGAGTTTAAGAGTCGTGAGATCTTGTTGCAGCTCTATAAAACTTTGGTTCGACCGCACTTAGAATACTGTGTCCAGTTCTGGTCGCCCTATTATAGGAAAGATGTGGATGCTTTGGAGAGGGTTCAGAGGAGGTTTACCAGGATGCTGCCTGGACTGGAGGGCTTATCTTATGAAGAGAGGTTGACTGAGCTCGGACTTTTTTTCATTGGAGAAAAGGAGGAGGTATACAAGAAAATGAGAGGCATAGATAGAGTTGATACCCAGAGACTATTTCCCAGGGCAGAAATGGCTATCGCGAGGGGTCATAGTTTTAAGCTGGTTAGAGGAAAGTATAGAGGGAATGTCAGAGGCGGGTTCTTTACACAGTGAGTTGTGAGAGCCTGGAATGCGTTGCCAGCAGCAGTTGTGGAAGCAAGGTCATTGGGGACATTTAAGAGACTGCTGGACATGCATATGGTCACAGAAATTTGAGGGTGCATACATGAGGATCAATGGTCGGCACAACATCGTGGGCTGAAGGGCCTGTTCTGTGCTGTACTGTTCTATGTTCTATGTTCTATGATATGTCAGCCTTCGTTGCAAAGGAGCAAGAAAATCTTGTCGCTGCTGTAAGGGGCCTTTGTGACACCACACTTGGGAGTACTGTATGCTGTTTTAATTTCCAAGACAATTTAGGACAAAGATGAGGAGAAATTTCCTCACAGAGTGTGCTGGCCTATAGAATTCTCGACCACATAAGACAGTGGAGACTAATTAACTGAATATACTTCAGGAATAAACCGTTGGATTTCTGGATCCTAAATGCCTCAAGGGACACGGGGGCAAAGTGGGAGAATGGGATTGAGACAGAAAATCAATCATGATTATACCCAATGGCAGAGCAAGCTCAATGGGCCAAATGGCCTACTGTTGCTCCTATTTTCTATACTAATGTATGGTCATCATTTCCAATTTACATTTATGTCAATAGGTTTTTCTGGCATCCTTTTCTGCTGTTAAAAATTATATACACAGACCCATCCACCCTTCAGATCGCTCCTTCATATATTTGAACAACAAATTTTGTCTCTTGCTGATGAAGCAGAATTTTATTTTTTCTAACCTCTCTCAATAGGTCACAACTTTGATTTGCTAGAAGTAAACAGCAGAAGATAGTGTTATTTCAATCTTGATGTAAGTATTCACAATTTCTAAAACTGTATTTACAACAACTTGTTTTTACACAATGTTTTTGACATTATAAGGTACTTCATAGGAGTGTAATCAGGTAAGAATTGACCCTAAGCTAAAAGAAGGGTGGATGACTAGAAGCTTGATCATAAAAATAAGCTTTGAGAATGATCATAAAGGATGTGAGAAAAGTAGTTTAGGGATCCTAATACCACAACTTTGGGCCTACACAGCTCATGGTTTGGTCGTCAATGGCATGGCAAACCACATAGAAATGTATAACTGGCCAAAGATAGAAGAGTGGAGATTTCAAGGAAGACTGTTAGACCGAAGATGATTGCAGAGATAGGAATGTGAAAGATCAAGAATTGGGTTGAACTGTGTTACAGTTTTAAGAGTGATATTTGGGGTTTTGAAACACCAGTATGTGTGTAGGAGAAGGCCATTTGGCTTGGTCTACTATTCAATGAGATCATGGTCGAATCTTGTTGTGTCCTCAAATTTATTTTCCTGCTCACCCTTGATGTGGGTGATGAGTGAACAGGATTTGGTGCAGGTTGGGATAAAGATAGGTCAAGTTGTGCTCAATTCAAATTTCTGCAGGATGAAAGATTGAAGGCTGGCTAGGGGAGCATTGGAATGGAAGTATCTAGAGGTAACAAACCCTAGGTTATTATAAATTTGTTACATATTGCAGAAAGGCAAGAGGTCTAGTTACTGGAAAAATAGGAACAGAAAAAATAAATGATTATTTTTACATGGCAGAATTTATTTCTTTGCATGAAGCTGATTTAGATACACATTAGTGTGCAACAAATGGTTAACTATATATTTTAATAATAGCTCCTTAGATGCATTCTAAGTAGGTACAGCATAGTGAGATCACATATGAAACTGGAACCTGAGAGCCAGATTCTACAGACGTCTTCTCTCATCATCCCTCATATGCAGCAATACTTAATAAAGGTTGCTGATGTTCATCGAAAAGGGTTTGAACTAATTTGCCAACAAACTAGGTATGGCGGAAAACAGTCTGCAAACACCATAAAAATTGAGGTAATGAGCAACGAGTGCCAGAAGTAAGCTCATCGCAGTACAGTACAACAGGCAAATGACAAGGTAGGTCCAGCAAGCAACGATTGAAGAATGAGAAAAGCCTGAGGAGATGCCAAGTCAAATTATAGTGTCGTGGCAAAATCACTTGAAGGCCAACCCAGTCACTGTACCAGTCCAGCAGTTAACGTAGACAGAACTGTGGAAAGGCATGGATTTCGACGAGGGTGAGCAATGAATTCTACTCTATCATATGTAAGAACTTTCCAGAAGGTAGACAGCAACTTACAAACTAAACAAGGGCACAGTTGGCATAGAGGATGCAGAACAAAGTGTGCCAGGGCAGTTTCTGGAGACGTGTGTGGAAAAGGCACCAGTTTTTGCAAGCTCCCCATGACGGCGTGAAGAAGGTTCACAGGCTGAAAGAAAGCCTTATTTATGTAGTGGAACGCAATGATTGGCAGCTGCAGCAGTTGTTTTTTGCTATAGGATCTGCAAAGCCTCAAAGTTCAAGAAGCACCATCCTCAAAGGCCAGCTTCAGGCAACATTAATACAGTGAAATTGTTGAAACATTATACCTTACCTACATTCACACATGTTCACTTCCAAGTAGGAGAGTCTGCATAGGCCTCAACCTTACCAGCAAGTTAGAAACAGTTATCAGACAGAAAAGCCACTTAATTTAAATCAACGATTTCCACAACACTTCAGGAACTGAATACTACATACTGCATCACAATGAAGTAGATACCAAACATCTATTTTCACACAACCAGGAAAATTGTATACCAACTTTATACAAGGATACAAGTTGAGATTGAGACCATGCTCCACAAGGGGTATATTTTGAAAGTCTCACAGCCAGCCACATGGAGCTTTGCTTTAGTCCCAGTTCCAAAACTGAATGGATCCATTAGAATTTGTGTTGACTAAATTTGAACAGACAGTCTTCTTTCATCTTAGTCAGTCCCTTGGGATGAAGAATGACATTCTTCTACCCTAGTGTTGTGGGTCCTGAGTTCACTTAACATGCCCAATACTGCATCTGTAAAACCTGTCACAAGCAGACAAGTACTGTTGTCTGAAGTGGTAGATGTGATCTTCAGGTTATTACATACTTCTGCTGTTTGTGTTTGTTCTTCACCTGGGCCTGTTGGAGACGCTAGAAATATAGGTGCTTCTTCTCCAGTTTGGGAAATCTTGGACTAAACTGTCCCATAAGTTGGTGAGGGTACTGTGCTTTTCCAGGGAGGCTTTGAAGATATTCTTGAAGCATTTCTTCTGCCCTCCTGGTAACTGCTTGCTTGCCATAATGAAGCTCAGAGTATAAAGCTTGTTTTGGAAGTCTTCTGTCAGGCATATGCAGCATTTGATTTGCCCAATGCAGGTAACTGACAGTAACCACTGCCTCAGAGTTCGATACGTTGACCTGAGAGAAAATACTAAAGCACTTATTCCACCAGTGGACTTGCAGAATCGCATATAGGCATTATTAGTGATAACTTTCAACGTGTTTGGACAGCTGCTGTATACTGTTCATATCTGATGCATACTGGAGAGCTGGTAACACTGTTGCGCTGCAGACCATGAGTTTGATATTGGGTTTAAGATCTTGGACATCAAACATTCAGACAGCCAAAGGCTGCGCTGATACATTGAAGGTGAAGTTGAATTTCATTGTCGATATCAGTCCTTGCTCTAAGAACGATGCAAAGTATGGAAATTGATCCACATTGTCCAGTGGCTAACTGTGGATCTTGATAATCACAGAACCGTTCATTGCAGTGGGAACAGATGGGGAGAAAGCCTTCAGACAAAGTAAGTACAATGATAATACAATCAATGGCATTGATAGCCAAGAGCTTAGCTAAAGTTTCAAATAGCAAAATCTTCACCAAACAAGAGGCAAACACCACGTGGCAAGTTACTTTGCAGGAAGAAATTACTTTTCAACCCAATATTACACCATCTTGACACTGTTTTGACAGCCTGCCTTTTGGAATCACAACATATCTGATATTGTCTAACAGCTTATACTAAACATAGTAAAAGTTATGGGAGGCATAACTGTGCCAAATCAATGAAACTATCACCTATGAATCCACTGAAGCATTGAATGCTGAGAGTATGGAAAAAATTACTGGATGCTGGGTTGACATTTGATGACAAGTGTGAATTCTCAATGCCTGCACTAGAAGTTTAAGGCTACAGTGCACAGGAAGCAGGGCATCACAGCAGATCTGCAGAAGACAGGAAAGACCATCAAGTAATTTCTGCCATCCAGGAATATCATGGATTTGCATGGTTTATGGAGTTTATATGAACAGTGCATCAGATCACAAAATTCTTAAATAAATTTTTAAAAAGATGTTGGAGATCTGAAATGAACTGAAACAGAAAGTGATGGAAAAACTCATCAGATGCAGCAGCATCTGTGAAGAGAAAACAGAGTAAAACATTTTGAGTAGAGTGACCCTTCTTCAGCACACTCATCTGAAAATTCTTACTTCACTTAGCTCAAGTAAGTGAAAAATCAAAACAACATCTGAAACAAGATCAGACATTGTTTTGAACTTAGTATTAACAGCATTTATTTGACCAAATCAAAGACATGTTGACTTTGTCTGAGGTCCTCACCTGCTATGACCCTAAACTTCCCACTGAAGAAGCTGTTGGTACATCACCAGTTGGTCGGAGAGTATTCTTATTCCAGATTCATTACGTTTGAATCAGACAGCCAATCTAATATATTTCAAGAACTCTACTGATATAGAATTAAGATACGCTGTTTTTGCACAAAATGCTAGCAGTCACTGAGCTGCATGAGAAATTCTCTGACCAACTGACCTACCGATTAAGATTGATACAGACTTAGTGAATGGATTGAAGATAAAGGAGTTTGATGCTGTCCACAATTCAGAGATTGCAATTGTTGCTGATACAGTGTGATACATTTATGGAATACATGGTACTGGAAATGCTAGACAACTGCTGATACCCAATGAAGAATACCCTTCAGGGAAGATCAGGGAAGCAGATGCAAAATTTATTTGAGAGATCAAGGCCTTCTTGGCCTTAACCACTCGCTATTTGCCAGCCACTGCAAAGAAGATGCAAGAATTTTGACAGGGTTAACTACATGGTGAAGAGCATGTGCAGATTCACCTATTCTGGCTTGATGGCTGGCAAGATATGCCTACAGTAATCATGTCATGTGGGTACTTCCAAATCTTAGGAAGGATGCAGAAATCTGCATCCTAACATTTGGAAATTTCACGCTGGTATTTGATATTTCATGTTCTTTTGAGGACATAGCCAACTCTCAGCTTTGCTTCCAAAACGATCATGCCTTATGGTAATAATCATCCTATATTTTCTGAAGATGCAGTTACGCACTGCAAGACATCAGAAAAGAATGACATGCTTCCAGCACATTAAAATAGTGCTTTTGAACCTCAGATATACTAAGCAGTGATTACTCTAAGAAAGGTGTTAAATCTCTTCAGACAAATATATTGACTTGTCCAACAAGTGGAAAAATCAAGAGGAAGATTTCTGCAGGTACAACAACAAATTACATTTACATCACAATTTTAGTATAATAAAATATCCAAGCTCGCTCACAAGAGAGCTGTCAGACAAAATTAGACAGAGGCATATAGCAAGCTATTTGGGGAGGCAATTAAATAATTACAGTAATTAGAAGCCAACTTAAAAGAAGGTTTAAGGAGCATCTTAAAAAAGGTCAGAGATGCAGATGTTTAAGGAAAGAATTCTAGATACAAGGGCCTCAACAGGAGAAGGCATGATTGTCAATAGTTTAAAATTGGGGAATGCAGTGACCTCAAAAAACTTGCAGAGCTGGAGATGCTTACAGGGTGAAGTCATGGGGGAATTTAAATTAAATTTCAAATATGAGAATTTTAAATTGAGATGTTTCTGCACAGTGTTTCTGTGTGAGACTGCTTATAATTACATAACACATGTGTACAAATTCTATTCAGTAGAATTGGTGTACGCTATCCTTTTTCTTACTGGATCCTCACAAGGCAGAACCAATCTGTATGTCTGGGCTTACTATTAGAAGGATTCAAGTTAAATATTACGTTAGACTGTTCTCTTTATAGATGACAGGACTTGTAGGATGATTGTTTTCTGTTCGGCTCAAGTATTATAAAGATATCCTAATTTCCGGGGAATCCAAGGTGCTCAATCCATTTTTGGAGCAGAGGCAGCATAAACTTGTCAGAATATTCTCATGTGATGTTAGTCCCAACCAGATGTGGAAAGATTTCAGTAAATGGTTTGCGATTGTACAGATAAGATCCAGAAGAATTGCTATAAAGAACTGAACCAATAAGATCGATTTCTATTTGGTTGTGCTGTTTTCACTTGCTTGACGGCTCTCCTAAAATGTCTACAGAGACCAAATGATGATTACTGACAAACAGCTAACATGCAGATAACCAACTTGAGCTAAATTTTCTTGGTTTTAATATATCCATGTTCTAAAAAGGACAGCACTGCTTTAGTGGAAAGAAAGTAGGAACTGCAGATGCTGCAGAATCTGAGGTAACACAGTGTACAGCTGGACGAACACAGCAGGCCAACCAGCATCAGAGGAGCAGGAAAGCTGACGTTTCGGGTCTTGACCCTTCCTCAGGAATGGAAGAGGGGAGGGGGATTCTGAAGTAAATAGGGAGAGGGGGAGAGGTGGATGAATAGGGAGAAGATCGGTGGAGAGGAGACAGACAAGTCAAAGAGGCGGGGTTGGAGCCAGTGAAAGTGAACGTTGGTGGGGAGTTAGGGAGGGGAGAGGGAGGATGGACAGGTCAAGGAGGCGGGATGAGGTTGGTGGGTAGGAGATGGGGGTGGGGGTGGGGCTTGAGGTGGGAGAAGGTTAGGGAGGGGGGGACTAGCTGGGCTGGTTTTGGAATGCGGTTGGGGGAGGGGAGATTTTGAAGCTTGTGAAGTCCACATTGATACCCTTGGGTTGTAGGGTTCCCAAGCAAAATAGGAGATGCTGTTCCTGCAGCTTTCGGGTGGCATCACTGTGGCAGTGCAGGAGACTGAGGATGGACATGTTGTCCAAGGAGTGGGAGGGGGAATTGAAATGGTTCGCGACTGGGAGGTGTAGTTGTTTGTGGCGAACTGAGTGTAGATGTTCCGCAAAGCAGTCCCCAAGCCTCCGCTTGGTTACCCCAGTGTAGAGAAGGCCACAATGGGAACAGTGGGTACAGTATACCGCATTGCCAGATGTGCAGGTGAACATCTGTTTGATGAAGAAGGTTTTCTTAGGGCCTGGGATGGGGGTGAGGTATGGGGACAGGTGTAGCACTTGATTTGGTTGCAAAGAGAAGTGCCAGGGGTGGTGGGGCTGGAGGGGAGTGTGGAGCGGACAAGGGAGTCATGGAGGGAGTGGTCCCTCCGAAAATCAGATAAGGGTGAGAAGGGGAAAGTGTCTTTGGTGGTGGGGTCAGATTACAGGTGGCGCAAATGTCGGAGGATGATGCATTGGATTCGGAAGTTGGTGGGGTGATCAGTGAGGACAAGGGGGATTCTGTTTTGGTTGTTATTGCGGGGAGGGGGTGTGAGGGATGCGTTGCGGGAAATGTGGGAGACATGGTTGAAGGCATTTTTGACCACTGTGGAGGGGAAGTTGCGGGTCCTTGACAAAAAGAGGACATCTAGGATGTCTGGGAGTGGAATGCCTCATCTCGGGAGCGGATGTGGCGGAGGCGAAGGAATTGAGAATAGGGGATGGCCTTTTTGCAGGAAGCTGGGCAAGAGGAGGTGAATTCTAGGTAGTTGTGGGAGCTGGCAGGTTTGAAATGGATATTGGTTTCCAGGTGGATGTCAGAGATGGAGACAGAGTGGTCCAGGAAGGAGAGAGAGGTGTCAGAAATGGTCGAGGTGAACTTAAGATTGGGGTGGAAGGTGTTGGTGAATTGGATGAACCGTTCAAGCTCCTCACGGGAGCATGAGGCGGCGCCGATACAGTCATCAATGTAATGGAGGAAGAGGTGGGGGATAGGGCCAGTGTAGCTTTGGAAGAGGGATTGTTCCACGTATCCTACAAAGAGGGAGGAATTGAAAGAGAAAATTGAAAATTGAAACAGAGCACTGCCTTTGTATTCATCATAAAGCTTAGTTGTTGTGTGCTGCAAAACGAATGCAATCAAAGCGATTTGGATGAGAATGCATTTTACAAAAAGAAAAGTACCTTTTCATTTAACCTACCTTGGACTTAGACTGACAGCCTGTTTCAAAACCACAAGACATGACCTAAAGGAACAGAATTTGGGCCAACAGAATGATACTGGATCCTACACTAGCTGACCTACTATATTTAAAAATGTAACATTTTGATCTAACATATGATTTCCTCAGAAACAGAATTTTCTGTGCAGTTGTTTTTGAAGATGATTGAAATAAAACAAAAAGAAATTTACTTCTATTGTAAAATTTGATAATGAAAACATAATATTCAATTTTAATATGAGTTATAGTAAGCTACTGACAAGTGTGCAGGGATGGGCATATCTTTTATAACTAAATATACAGATTAGAACAAGTGGAAAGACCTTTAAATTAAACATATAATTATTTTCTAAAGCATACATGTCAATAAATCATATTTTTTAAAACATCTTACCTATTATCCCATGAATTCATGCCAAGAATATTCAGCAGCATCCTGCAATAGTAAAACATAGACTGAGGCTCTTGTGGGCAAGGCTCCTCCTGCTCCATCGCTTTCATATTATGATCATTGCCATGATTCTCTACAAATTCCTTCTCTTCTGTGTATTGTTTTAATATTGCATTGATTACATCATTTTCCTGTTTCTCTGAAAAACAAACAGGAGCGGCAGCAGGGATATTAAGTTGCACACCAGCTCTCTGGAGACATTCAGGACTGGTGGAACCAAGGTACTGCAACAGCTCATCCAAGGCATCTTCATCATCACGGATTACATCCCAAGATGGCACAATTTCCCCGCACCTTCTTTTTGTTTGAGGTACCAAATATTCCCTTAAATCTACATCATCGGTTTCTGTTTCATTGGAGAGAGGTTCAGCCATCTGTTCTTCTCTGCAAAGATTGCTGACCTTGGAAGCAATTTGCTTTTGTTGACAGAAGTGCGGTGGTCCATATAGAATTGCAGAATCCCAGGAGTACTTACCAGATATATCACGTACCACAACTCTAATGTTTGAGGTAGCTGTTGAGAGTCCAGCTGACATCCCTCCTCCTGGGATATTGTCCTCAACAGGGATTTCCAGGTATGAAATAAGTGTTGAACTATTCAGCACAAAAAACTGGAGATTTGGGTTTTCAAAAAGTTCAGGGGAAAGCTCAGTGCAGTCAGTAAAAGGATTGTCATGGTTTTCACTTATTAAGCTGGTCAGCATTGCTGGGCCACCACTCAATGGATAATGGCCAACGTGGTTTACCAAATGAATTATCACAGTCCGGGCAGCGATTGAGATCAAACCTTGCTGAATACGACTCCTCACTGTAAAATACATAAAGGAGAGAGGTAAGAAATTTCTGGAGTTCGATTGCAAATTCTAATTTCTGTTGAAAATGTAAAGTATTGTAAATCGTCAAATTTAGCTCAAATTGGCCAACTTCAAAGAGACCTTCCATAGAATAACTGAAGTTAGAAGTGTGGTCATAGAGCAATCTTACTGGATTACTTTTGACTAATATTGACAAAATTCAGATCACGATGGTTGCACATATTTAATCAATCTAAATTTATATAGATGAACACTATTCACTTGTTTCCAAGAAATACTTAACTTCTGGTCTATATGGAAGTTAGAAGACTGTTTTCTACACACCCAGGTTTCAATGCAGCACACAAAAGGCACATGGCAAAACTAACAAGAGAATAGCGTTCAGACCTCTGTGAAAAACAAAACTGTACAAAGTACAGAAAGATATACTGTAATTCAAATCTGATTCATTACATACTAGCAGATAGCTGTACCGATGGAGCTTTGTACCTAAGATGGCACCATAAGCAGTGACTTATAGACTTTTCACTGTAGTCATTTGAGAACATGCAACAATGAAGCTAATTATATTTTATTCTAAGTAGCACTGCCAATATTGGGTGATCGGCGAAAAATATTTAATTTGCCTAGCGCTCAAAAACCTAATTTCATTGACATGAAATGACTTTTAAAAACAGAATAATTTTAGCTGCTTCCAAACCTCATCACTGAACTAATTCCTGGCCTAGTGCCTCCACATTAAAATGGGGCAAACAGAATACTACAAATTGTGATCAGAGACAATGGGAACTGCAGATGCTGGAGAATCCAAGATAACAAAGTGCTGTGTTCATCCAGCTCCACACTTTGTTATCTAGAATACTACAAATCCCTGCTTTTGAAGCTTTAGCTATTCTTACTTTCTACAACATGAACTGCTTATAACATATAGTTATCCTAGTGGCTTTCTATGACATAGTTCTTCATCCAACTTTCTGAAGTGGTCGGCTTAAATGCACAACTTACCAACCCACACACGGTAAAAGTTTGAAGTTAAGAACAGTGGGCCAGATTTTCCAAGGAGTGGTAATTTTGCAAATATTCTTCAACATGAAAGGAAATAGCTCTTCACTTCTGACAGGAAATCAAGGTTCCTTCAGAAACGCAGACCTGTACTTTCTTTTGCAGATCTGACCAGAGGTAGTGTTGGATCCAAAGCAGAGGAACTGAGGATCAGGTACACAGTTGGGGAAATGACTAATAGTTTAACAATTCCTGGGTCACTACTTACTTAATTTCACTGGAATGCTGTGAATTTACAGAATTAAATGGGGACTTTCAAAGCATTCCAGTGGAATCATCAATTTCTTGTGCATAGCTTTTGGAGTCTGCTACAATGGGAATTCTGCAGGGTTCCCACATGCATCTCCTATCTACGGTAGAATAAGGATTCCTGAGCCATCTGAAAATCTGGGTTATAACATTCCTTAAGTTGCTGGAGTACTATTATTGATTTTCTAAAGTAGAAGGGTAATTAGGTAAATTACACACTTACAAAGCTAAGCCAATAATTTCATGGAGATCCTGACTTTCTAAAGAGGAAGGCACACAAATAAATTCATGATAGCTTATTGTGAAGACATCTGAGAAATATAATTTCAAGGTCAGGAATATTGGCTAGATTATTTATTTTAATGTTTTCTGACACAGAATGTCTAAACATAGTGAAACCAAATATCCATATCCAGCATCCAAACTTCGTGCTTCCAAGAAAAAGACAAACTATTGCACAATGTACTGACCACTTTTGTTATTTAAGCAATGTTGTGGAATACCCTAGGAAACGTTTTGTGAATGTCTAGAATAGACCAGTCATTACCAATAATACATCAAACTCTATATCAAAGAGGATTGTGCTTGGGATTTGTCAAAGTCAAATGTGATCTCCAAACATCATGGTTCATACCACTTGACAGTGGTGCAAATCATTGCAGAGGCAAGAATCTAATATGCTACATCCTCAAAACAGCTTCTTTTGGATGGGGATGTGGTATACACAGTCATTCATATAAAAGACTACTGTACTCCCTGCACACCTAAATTGTTGCCAAGTTCTGAATGAATGCCATTTACAAGTTTGCTGACGACACCACTGTAGTGGAACAAATATCTAACAATGAGTCAAAATAGAGAATCGAGATAGAGGGCCTGGTGACGTGTAGCAATGAAAATAATCTGTCTCTCAATGTCAGCAAAATTAAAGAACTGATCATTGACTTCAGAAAGAAAGGAGGAAAACACAAGCCCTCTACATCAAAGGAACTGAGTTTGAGACAATGAAGAGCATTAAGTTCCTTGGACTAACGATAACCAACAACCTGTCCTGGACTTCCTGTGTAGATGTGACAGTCGAGAAGGCACAACAACACCTCTTCTTCCTCACAAACTTCTACGGGTGCACCACTGAAATCATACTAGCGAGTTTTGAGAAGATTTGTAGCTCAGGTTGAGGTTCTGGATGTGAGTTTGCTCGCTGAGCTGGAAGGTTCGTTTTCAGACGTTTCATCACCTTTCTAGGTAACATCATCAGTGAGCCTCCGACGAAGCGCTGGTGTTATGTCCCGCTTTCTATTTATCTGGTTAGGTTTCCTTGGGTTGGTGATGTCATTTCCTGTTCTTTTTCTCAGGGGATGGTAGATTGGCTCCAAATCAACAAACACATTGATTTGGAGCCAATCTACCATCCCCTGAGAAAAAGAACAGGAAATGACATCACCAACGCAGGAAATGACATCACCAACCCAAGGAAACCTAACCAGATAAATAGAAAGCGGGACATAACACCAGCGCTTCGTCGGAGGCTCACTGATGATGTTACCTAGAATGGTGACGAAACGTCTGAAAACGATCCTTCCAGCTCAGTGAAATCATACTGTCTGGGTGCAGAACGGCTTAGTATGTAACTGCTCTATCCAGAACCGTAATAATAAACTACAGAAGGTGGCGTACACCGCCCAGATCATCACAGAAGCCAACCATCTATTCATGGACTCTATTTACATGGCACGCTGCTGCAGAAAGGCGGCTGACACCATCAAAGACCCATCGTACCCCAGTAACGACCTTCTGCAACCTCTTCTGTCAGGCAGAAGATACAAAGCCTAAACACACAAGCAGGTTCAAACATTGCTTCTTTCCGCCTGTTATCAGACTGTTGAATGGATTCTAACCTCAAATAATATAACCTGCAATGTAGCCCATATACCTCTAAGTCTTTTTGATCTGTTTATCCTTTCCTTGCTGTGATCTGCCTGTACCACACATGAACAAAGCTTTTCACTGTATTATGGTACACGTGAAAATAAAATCAAACAATCAAGACTTCTGGACAAGGGTACAGAATTAATCAGAAGGTTGTCAACTGAATTAAACACTAATTAGCAGGGAGGAAATTGACAGCAGGCATTAATGGCAATTTCTTAACAGTGTTTGGAAATGAGCTATTGTGCTTAAAGGGTTTTTATGCTTGGACTGCTACTGCTTACTGAAAGTATGAATGATGTGAATAGAACGCTTGGTCGTACTGTGAAATACAGGTGACATACATGGCAAACTGGCCAAAGACATGTAGCAAATTGATGATATTCCTTTTTACAGCCACACATTGAATTTTAAAATTACAGCAACAGTTATACAAGTACAGGTGTCACTTGCTGGAGTACCACTTGTCTGTCCTAATTAAGCAAGGAAGAATCAACCACATTGCCATCAGGCATGATTCACATATTGGTCAGACTCTGGTTATTTTTATCGTAATATACTGTAGTTAGTTGTCAGAGTTCTAACAATAGAAGATGAATAGCTAGTTGCTCAATGAAACAAGAAATCCACTGCTTATTACCTTCTCTGTTCCTGTTCTCTCTGTGTGCCCCTTAACGATGATCTCTTGTGATTCAGTGATTGTGTCCCTACCTTGGTCCAGGAGGCCCAGGTTCAAGTCCCACCTGCTCCAAATGTGCCATAACATTTCTGAACAGTGTCCACAGGAACCATCTAAATTTAGATGAGAGTTTTTGGATTCTAGCTTATAGAATGGGCATTCAGGCAAAGAAAGTGTTACAAAGCAGATTTCGGAATATTCTCTGGTATATTCAAATAGGTAGAAACAGGCAACTTCT
Organism: Stegostoma tigrinum; assembly: GCF_030684315.1. Lineage (NCBI taxonomy): Eukaryota > Metazoa > Chordata > Chondrichthyes > Orectolobiformes > Stegostomatidae > Stegostoma > Stegostoma tigrinum. The sequence continues at coordinate 56,176,687 of NC_081363.1, forward strand.
AATGATCAGAAGAATGAGAAGACAACAATATCATTAAATGCAAGAGATTTAAGACAATGAGCAGGAGAAACATCTTTACATTAGATAAGCTGAAGCTACCTCTCTGTAATGGAGAGGCTCGAGTGTCCTATTGATTCCAAGTTTTTAAACTTCTGGCAGGGTCATTCATGACAATAAGGTTGTAGATCAGGAACTAAACAAAGGTCAATCCAAAACAAGTCCTCAACAATGATCCAGGCGGAAGATATTTATGTGATATCACTGGCAGTTGAAAGCTGCATCAGCTGGGAGATTCCCAGTCATCAAGGTTTCTTTGCCTTTGGAACTGGATCTACCTTCTGATTTTCATGCTAAAAGATGTCCCACACATAGTATCTACCTAAAGGAATTCAAACGTTCTCCATACAACATAAACCCTACGGCTGTCAGTGAGA